>NC_081562.1:139407575-139462244 GCF_022355385.1 Mustela nigripes
TAGTGAAATAAGTCAAGCAGAGAGAGTCAATTATCATATGGTTTCACTTATTTGTGGAGCATAACAAATAGCATGGAGGACAAGGAGAGTTAGGAGAAGGGAGTTGGGGGAAATTGGAAGGGGAGGTGAACCATGAGAGATTATGGACTCTGAAAAACAATCTGAGGGGTTTGAAGCAGTGAGGGGTGGGAGGTTGGGGGAACCAGGTGGTGGGTATTAGAGAGGCACGGATTGCATGGAGCACTGGGTGTGGTGCAAAAGCAATGAATACTGTTATGCTGAAAATAAATAAATAAATAAATTTTTAAAAAATTAAAAAAAAAGAAATAATGATAAAGGGCATTTATTCCCTCAAAAAATGGGGAAAGATAAGAACAAAATTTTAAACTTTTCTAAAGAAATTCTTTCATTCCTGCTACTGTCTCTTTCTGTTCAGTCCCATCCTAAATGCCCATATCTAAATCAGCCTTCAACCATCTATAAAGATTTCTTAATTTTTTTTTGTTTGCTTATTTTTAAATTTTTGTTGGTAATTGTTGTTAGGAATGTTATTCTTCATTTTATAATTCTGTAGAGCTGATTTTGTGACTCACCATCTTCATGGCAATTGATAATCCTGCCATAATTTTAAATCTGAAATCTTAATGTTTTATCCTCAGGAAAGAATACAATTTTTTCATCTATCATTTGGAAGTGAAGTAAAATAACGAAATGAAGCCAGCGCAACATCTGTTAGCCTCTAGTAAGAAATGGGCAAATGTTCCAGAATTCACCTACCAAAAAGGACTATTTAATTTACCATTGTCACCTAAACCGAAGGAAAAACGTAGTGCAAAATTTGTACGTGATAAACTTGAACCAATGGTCTTAGGATCTCCACCAACAGGGGAATCCATTGTAAGGTATGCTTTGCCCATTCCATCAAATAAAACAAAGGAGTTAATAGCAGAAGATGAACTGATCAGGAAAATTACCAAACATCTGAAGATGGTAAGACACTTGTTGGTCCCTGTGTTTGGGGTTCCCATGACTACTAGTGCCAGGCTTAGTGATTTGTTAGGAAGGTGCACTAAACTCAAAATATAGCCCTACTGATGGCTAAGATATATTATGGTGAAAGGATACAAAGAAAAATTAGCAAAAGGAAAAGGCTTATGGTGTGAAGTCTGGAGGAAACTAGGTCCAAGGTTCCTCTTCCTTTAAAGTCACACAGGATGTGCCCAATTCCTCCAACAACAAAATCATTTGACATATATGAAATGTCTACTGGAGAAGTTCATTAGAGACTCAGTGTTCAGAGTTTTACTGGGGTTGCTCGTGTAGATACTTTGCCTAGCACGTACAAAAATTCCAGACTCCCTGAAGGAAAGCAGATGTTTAGCATGAACCATATTGTTTGTGCAAAAAAGTTAGGAACATTGAGCCACTGTTATCAGAGATGATGGGAGCACTGCTAAAATCCAAGTGCTGAGACTCCAGTCCAGTGCCAGCCTTGCAGGCAGATCTTTCTAATGATAGACATTTCTGAGTCTCATCCAGCTATGCTAACTCTTCTCAGCACTTCAGAATATTTAACTCTTAGTATTGGGGAAAAAAATTTCCTTTTCTCTGAGTTCTTCTTTGCACAATGATCCAGAATTGAATTGTGAATTAACCAAATACCAAATGAGAAC
The DNA here is from genome assembly GCF_022355385.1 of Mustela nigripes. Lineage (NCBI taxonomy): Eukaryota > Metazoa > Chordata > Mammalia > Carnivora > Mustelidae > Mustela > Mustela nigripes. Next base: position 139,409,249 of record NC_081562.1, read on the forward strand.
AATGAGGAGCAGTACAAATATAAAAAGAATATAGCTTGTCAAATTTCCAAAATATAAATTTCCTCAAAGTTTGAGGCATTAGCTCAGAGAATTTCCTTTAAAAGGTTATTGCTCTCTGGTTTCCATTTCTGTTTTGCCCAGTTCTCTTCAAAGAAGGAAGTTGAGTCAGTCAGATTTTGAGGAATACTTTGGTGATAAGTGGAGTCGATGCTTCACCTATTCATAGTCTCTTACTTGCCTGTCACCATAGAAACAGAAGTTGTAGGGACTCTCTCCATTCCTAGGGAGTAGAGTTGAGGACCGTTTCTCATAATTTCTTTATGGTAATATGAGATGGGGTGTGAGATGAAAAATGGGACTGGCAGAAATAAGTCTTACTTCTAAGAAAGTCCTGACATATTTGATTAAATGTCTTTTTACATTTAATATAATTTTAAACTATAAAAATACTTAACTTGTTTTGATTCACTCACAGATTGTTTCTACTTTGGAGGAAACCTATGGATTTGACATTCAAAATAGAGAAAAATTAGTTGTGAAGCCTGAAAATGAAGAATCAACTTTTTCGGTTAGTATATGTAATCCTAATGTAGAGACATTAACAGCTGATATCAAAGCTGTTATCATTAAAGCTGATATTAGCTTTCTTATGAAGGGTTAAGATTTTCTTTTGGATTCCATTTATGTTCTCAGAATGAATTCCCCATCCATGAAAATGATTCAGTTAGGGAACTTGAAAGTAGAGTACTTATTTTTCTATTCTCTGCCACCACTTACCTTAAATTAAGACATATCTATATTTTAAACCCACTTTTATTGTTAATGCCTATTCTATTTAATTTTTAAACATTTGGTTACTTGTTGGTTTGAGATGTATATTTTTTACTGTGTTAGGAAAGTATCCTATTTCTATTTTGCTAAAAAAAACTAAGAAGTTAATTGAGTTTTAGCAAATCTCTGGTATATATTGAAGTTATGTAACTATTAAGGTGATTAAGTATGTGGATCTCCTATAGTCTATTGAGGAGATGAATGTTTTTACACATTTCATAATATTCAACTATTTTAATAATTACTTTTCTTAGTAATATTTCTTGAATAATATTCACCTGTATTTTAATACTTAATTACCTTTCTTAGTTAGGGGTTGAGTTTGGCTCCATGTCATAGATTGTTGTGTCTTTCAATTCATGAACATGGTATGTCTCTCCATTTATTTAGATCTTGTTTGATTTCTTTTATGACCACTTTATAATTTTCATCATATAGATCCTATACATGGTTTGATATATTTATGGATTTGTATTTCGTGTTTTTGGAATTATTTTTTTTAAAGATTTTATTTATTTATTTTACAGACAGAGATCACAAGTAGGCAGAGAGGCAGGCAGAGAGAGAGGGGGGAAGCAGGCTCCCGGTTGAGCAGAGAGCCTGATGCGGGGCTCCATCTTAGGACCCTGAGATGATGATCCGAGCCAAAGGCAGAGGCTTAACACATTGAGCCACCCAGGCGCCCCACTTTTTGGAATGATTTTTAATGGCATTGTTTTTAATTTTAGTTTCCACATATTTATTACTAGTATATAGAAAAATGATTGATTTTTTAAAATTTTTAAAATTTTTTTATTTTTAAATTAGAGTGTAAAATTTTACATTTTTAAAAAATTTATTTTTTATAAACATATATTTTTATCCCCAGGGGTACAGGTCTGTGAATCACCAGGAAATGATTGATTTTTATATGTTGATTTGGTGTCTTGCAATCTTGTTGAAAGTACTTTTTTGTTCTAGTTTTTTATAGATTTCTTGGAATTTTTTACATAGATAATTATATCGTCCTCAAATAGAGTCAGTTTTACTTCTTCTGTCCAGTCTGAATGATTTTTATTTCCTTTTCTTGTGCTGACTTTGGCTTCCAGTATTATATTTAATAATAGTGATGAGAGCAGATATATCTTTGACCCATAATGACTACTACTTCCAGATAGGAATGGGAGTTCAGTTCCCTACTTGGTTTCACCAGCACAACTCTGATGGGGGAATTGGAGGGCCAGTTTTCACTGCCACATTATTTTTCAGCTATACTGACAGAATGGGTAGTGTTGCAGTTTTTTTTCTTGGTGTTTGGCTCAAGTAGGATAGGTATTGTCAAAAAATTTTTGGATTATGCTAACCACCCCTTTTCATGGTCCTTTGGCTTTTCTTTCTTTCTTTCTTTCTTTTTTTTTTTTTCCAAAAGATTTTATTTATTTATTTGAGAGAGAGAGAGAGCATGAGTAGGGCAGAGGGAGAGAGAGAGAGGCAGACTCCCTGCTGAATAGGGAGGCTGATGTGGGGCTCAGTCCTGGAACCCTGGGATTATGACTTGAGCTGGAGGTAGATGCTTAACTGAAAGAGCCACTACATTGGGGTATAGGTGCCCCTCCATATGAATGAAGTGTCAATGAACATTTGTGTGCAAATCTTTGTGAGGACATATGTGTTTATTCATTTTGGATAATTGCTTTGGAATAAGAGTAATGAGTTTTAAGTGTATGTTTAATTTTATGAGGAATTGCCAAATTATTTCCCAACACGGCAAAACCATTTTATGTTCCTACCACCTCCCTAGGAGAGTTCCAGTGGCTATGCATCCTTACCAAAATTGGTATTGTCAGACTTCTTAACTCTGACCATTCCTAGGGAATGTAGGCCTCTTTTTCTGTCACATTTTTGGCAAAATTCAGATGGGGAAGAGTTTAACAGAAGAAAAATGGTTGGGTTGAGTGATTTATTTTAGGAGCATTTCTCATTCCTGTATATCTGCTAGCCTAAATGGTTGTCAAGGTCTCATATGGTTTTTCTTCATCCTCTAAATTCTGTTTGTCAGTGGTAGGCCTGCTTTTTGACTTGGCACACTTTGCATATACTAGACCAAGTGCTCTTCTGTCTCCACCATGCTCCCTTTAGATATGGATATGGCTTTTGTTCTTTGCTAATCTGTAAAGTGTTCTTCTGTGGAATTCAGTTTGTCTGATTTTTATCCTATCCTCTACTTTTCAGTATCCTCAAGGAAAGGGATGATAATTATATAATTTTATGTATTTTTCCTTTCTGGATGTTTAATTTTTCTTTTTCTTTTTTTTTTTTTTAATAGAGAGCAAGAGGGCACAGCAAGGGGAGGAGCAAAGAGAGAGGGAGGAGAGACCCCACACTGAGCAGAGGGGGTGAATCCTAGGACTCCAGGACCATGACCCAAGCTGAAGGCAGAGGTTTAACTGACTGAGCCACTCAGGTGCCCCATTCTTTCTGGATGTTAACACCAAAATAAACACTATCATACCTTTTCACATTATAATTGTAAAAGGCATTTCAGCTTCCCTTTGAAGATCTTTTTTAGGGGCACCTGGGTGGCTTAGTCGTTAATATCTGCCTTCAGCTCAGGTCATGGCCCTAGGGTCTTGGGATTGGGCCTCTCGTTGGGCTCCCTGCTCTGTAGGAAGCATGCTTCTCCCTCTCCCACACCCCTGCTTGTGTTTCCTCTCTTGGTGTGTCTCTGTCAAATAAATAAATAAAATATTTTTTTAAAAAAAGATCTTTTTAGAAGTCCTTCTCAATAATTTTTTTGGTCTCATTGGCCTGATTGGGACACATGGCTACTCTTACTGTTAAAGGAGGCTGGAAAATTTATTATTATTATTATTATTATTATTATTTATAGATTTTATTTATTTATTTGAGAGAGAGAGAGATTGAATATGAGTGTTGTAGGGCAGGCAGAGAGGAAGAAGCAGAAGGAGAGGGAGAAGCTCCCCTTTGAGCAGGGGGCCCAACACAGGGCTTGATTCCAGGACCCTGGGATCATGACCTGAGCTGAAGGCAGACACTTAACTAACCAAGCCACCCAGATGCTCCTTACTATTATTACTAGCTATGCATATTGGCATCCTCAGTAAAATTAAGGTCCTGTTAGTAGGCAAAGAATAATAATTTGGGAAATAATTCTATGTGGCCTATTATATATGTATGATATATATGATATGGTCTAATATTATGTAATGGTCTATTATAATGACCATTATCATACTATTATAGTAGTACAAGTGATACTATTATAAGACTATTATATACTTGTCTCACAACACTGTTGTCATAAATTTTGATGATTTTGATATCCACATAGATGACCTTTGCAAATAATCCAGCGTCTAAGTTTGTTGAATTTCTTTGCTCCAGTGATCTTGTCTTCTATCATCTGTCAGCAACTAACAAGGTGATATCTTCTGTTCTTTGTAAATAACCAATAACTTTTCCATAATTTAAGTTTAATCATCTTAATCTTTTGTCACTACCTTTTATCTTTCCCACTTAATATTCTGGCTCCAAAATTCTTTGATTTCATTTGGAACTATAATCCATTGGTTTTACTGCCTTTTATTGTCCCAAATCCTCCTCGTGGTCTTACCTAGCTTAAATTCCATGTTCCATTATTATTATTGCTTCCATGCATTTCTTCCCCTGCTGTGCTGTATTGATTTTATTTTGTTAAATTGCAACCATGATCAAATCAATCACCATCTTTTCTATATTTGTGGCATCTGAATATGAGTAGAAGAAAATCCCTAAGTATGCTTATAGTCTCATTTTACATTTATTTTTAGGAAACCTAGTTCATTCATTTTCTCAGTCTCCTGAATGACTAATTCAGTTTTTCCTCTTCTCCTATATGGGTGTAAGTCTTTATCATGACAAAAAAAGTGTATCTGCCTGTGAGTATGTTTTAAAATGTGATGATGAATGAACATATTCCTTATGGAGAACATTATATGAGAATCCTAACTGTATATAAACATCTGAGATTTGTCTATCATAGGTTGTTTCTGATTTACAAATCACTGCTCTACTAGAAAAGATTCAGTCATTGTGATATTTTCATCTGTCACTATTTTTTCCTCAAAGTGTTCATATGCCAATTGAATGAGGGTAAAAGACTACAGCTCTTGGCAAGTATACTTATATTCAGAAGTCATAATGAACATTCATTTTCTAACAAGGAAATATATTTCTAAGGTATATACAGAGTGGCTTCCTTTTTTTGGGTACTCATAAATTTCAGGAGCCTAAATCTGGGATGATTGATTCTCTGCAGCAGTGCAGGGGAGAATAAGAGGCATAGCTGGATGTACGTCATTCAGAGGCCACTCCCCAGAACGTACTGTCTTCCACTTTCTGGGAGAATTTGGTAGTAGAACATTTGGAGTATGATTTCTTGTGTTATATGTTTGAAGGGACATAAATTATAGGCAAAAAATATTTTCCCAAATAATTAAGATATACTATAATATAGATGGGGATGCATATGGATTCTGAAATAAAAAGAATTTTGTTTTGTTATTCTTTTCAAAAGGTTGGGGATGATCTGAATTCATTCTTGGTATGTTGTTCACAATTTGCAGCTCAGTTGGAAGCAGCAGCTAAGGAAGAACGTAATGTATGTATTCTGTGTAAAATGTCAAGTGTAAGATATTTAATATTTTAATGATTTTAGTTATTAGTAATGTTGATAACATTTTGTATTAATTTTATATTAATTTACTAAAATCATTGTTATTAATAATAATTTCAGCAATACAATATTTAAAGCTATGTTGGTTGTTTGAACTTGAATGTGATAATCATTTAACCGTATTAGTCTAGATACCATGCCTTAAGGAGTTATAAAAGACATTAGAAAGTCTTATTTATTTTTTTATTCTTAACGTAGGCATTTAGGTCTTTAAGTACATCATTTAGTCATTAGTATTTTCATATTTACAAATGAAAATATAGTATTAATATTTATATTTTAGTGTTTTTAAGCATTTTTTATTTAAATCCAATTTAGTTAACATATAGTGTATTATTACTTTCAGGGGTAGAATTTAGTGATTCATCAGTTGCATACAATACCCAGTGCTTATTACATCAGGTGTCCTTCTTAATGCCCATCACCCAGGGTCCCCATCCCCCTACTCACCACCCCTCCAGCAACCTTAAGCTTGTTTCCTATAGTTAAGAGTCTGTTAGGGTTTATCTTCCTCTGTTTCTATATTATTTTTCCTTCCCTTCTCTTGTGTTCATCTATTTTGTTTCTTAAATTCTGTGTATGAATGAAATCATATGGTATTTGTCTTTCTCTAACTTATTTTGCTTAGCTTATGCTAAGCTTCCAGTTCCATCCAAATAAGGTAATATATATTACAAAAGTAATATGTCATAATTAATGAAAATTTAAAAAAAATGCATAAAGAAGAAAACAAAAATTAACATAATCCTATTTCCCCAAGATAATGAACTATTGTTAACATATTTTTATTTCCCTTCCTGATTTTCCAAAGTTATAAAGATTTAGAAAAAAATGAGATAATACTGTACATATTATTTGGTAATACACTTTTATTACTTTTTTATTTTTGCAAAATAGCATTTATTGTGTCTTATCTGATTGTAAACATTACTATTATTTTTTAAAGACTTATTTATTTTGAGAGAGAGAATGCATGAGCGGGAGGTGGGAAAGAGAGACAGGGAGAGAGAATCTTAAGCAGACTACCCACTGAGCACAGAGCCGGAAATGGGGGCTGGATCTCAAAACCCTGGGATCATGACCTGAGTCGAAACCAAGAACTGACTGAGTCACCCAGGTGCCCTTGATTGTAAACATATTATTGTGGAACATTTAAAATTGAGGAAAGTGAATAGGAAAAAAAGTTTCCTGCGATCTCAAATCTAGTATATATGCACCATTAACATTTTAGAACACGTTTTCTAGTGTGCTCTGAGTGTGTATATACACACACATACATATATTACATACACATAGACACACACATATAAATGCACACACTTGCTGTGTATGTCTGTATGCATACATTTATATGTACATTGATATATGTATTTTCTAATTTTTTATTATGGCAAAATACACATACTGTACAACTTACTATATTGACTATTTTTAAGTGTACAGTTCAGTGGTATTAAACACATTAATATTGTACAATGATCATGTCTATCAGTCTCAGAACTCTTTTCATCTTGCAAAACTGAAACTGTATGCATTAAACAGTAACTCCTTATGACCCCTTACCAGAGCCCCTGGTAACCACTGTTCTACTCTGTGTTACTATGAGTTTGGTGGGCTTCTTCTCTTTATTTCTCTCTTTTTTTCTCTCTCTTTCTCTTTCTTCCCTTCTCCCCCCCCCCTTCTCTCTTCCCCCCTCCCTTCCTTCCTTCCTTTCTAGATCCACAGGTAAGAGAGATCATGCAATATTTATATTTTTGTGTCTGGCCTATTTCACTTAAGGTTTTCCAGATTCACCCATGTTGTCACAAACGACAGGACCTCCTTCTTTTTATAACTGAATAATATTTCTCTCTCTGTGTGTGTGTGTGTGTGTGTGTGTGTGTGTGTATTACAATTTCTTTATCTAGTCATCCATCCATGGATACTTAGATTGTTTCCATGTCTTGGTGATTGTGAATAAAGCTACAGTGAACATGGGAGTGCAGGTATTTCTTTGAGACACTAATTTTGTTTTCTTTAGATATATGTCTGGAAGTGGGATCACTAGATCATATGGTAGTTCTGTTTTTAAATAATTGAAGAGTCTTCATACTGTTTTCTGTAGCTGCTGTACCAGTTTCCCTTCCTACCAATGGTGCACACGATTCCCTTTTCTCCAAATCTTTGTCAACGGTTGTTTTCTCTTTTTGATAATAGCCATTCTAACAGGTGTGAGGTAGTATTTCATTGTGATTTTGATTTGCATTTCCCTGATGATGTTGATGTACCTTTTCATGTTCCTGTTGGTCATTTTGTATGTCTTCCTTGGAAAAAAATGTATTTTGCCCATTAAAAATTTTTTTTTCCACTCTTGAGTTGTATTAGTTCCGTATATTTTTTGGATGTTAATCCCTTATGAAGTATATGCTTTGCCAGTATTTTCTTTCTTTCCATAGAATGCCCTTTTCATGTTGTTGATTGTTTCCTTGACTATGCAGTAACTTTTTAGTTTGATGTAGTCCCACTTAACTTATTTTTGCTTTTGTTAAACTTTGCTTTTGATGTCATGTCCATGAAACCATTGTCAAATCCAAAGTCCCGAAGTTTTTATTCTGTCCTCTTCTAGGCGTGTAATAGGTTTAGATCTTATATGTAGGTCATGGGTTTACTCTGAGTTAATTTTGTAACGGTGTAAGTGGTGTAAGGGTCCAATTTTATCTTATTTTTTTGCATGTTTGTATCCAGTTTCCCCAGTGGTATTTGTTGAGAAGATTCTACTTTCCCCATTATCTCGGTACTCTTATCAAAAATTATTTTGCCATATGCAAAGGTTTATTTCTGATCTTTCAGTTTTGTTCTATTGTTTCTTTATATTTAAAATTTTTAATTTTTTATTGAAGTGTAATTGACACAATGTTACATTTGTTTCAGATTATTTTTTATTTTAATTTTTGAAAATCGAGATGTAATTGGACTGTGATATAATAAACTATATCAGTTTTAGGTGTAGGTATGTATATATCTTTATGCCAGTAAAGTGCTTTCTTTATTACTGTTGCTTTGTAGTATATTTTGAAATCAGGATATTTGAAGCCTCCAGCTTTTTCTTTTTCAAGATGATTTTGGTATTCAGGATGTCTTGAAATTCCATGTGTATTTTAGTATGTTTTTTTCTATTCCTGAAAAATAGTCCATTGGCATTTCTACAGGAATTATATTGAATCTGTAGATCACTTTGGATAGTATGAACTTTTTAACAATATTAAGTCTTGGGGTGCCTGGGTGGCTCAGTGGGTTAAAACCTCTGCCTTCGGCTCAGGTCTTGATCCCAGGGTCCTGGGATCGAGCCCCACATCAGGCTCTCTGCTCTGTGGAGAGCCTGCTTCATCCTCTCTCTTCCTGCCTCTCTGCCTACTTGTGATCTCTCTGTCAAATAAATAAAATCTTTAAAAAAACAAAAAACAATATTAAGTCTTTGAATCCATGAGCATGGATGTTCTTTCCATTTATTTGGATCTTTGATTTCTTTTAGCAGTGTTTTCTAGCTTTCTGTGTATATATCTTTCACCTCCTTGGTTAGGTTTATTCCTAAATATTTTTAGATTTTTGATGTTATAGTAAATGAGATTGCTTTCTTAATTTTCATTTTTGGATTGGACACTGTTAATATATAGAAATATAACTGATTTTTGATTTTGTGTCCTGCAATTTTGCTGAATTTATTAGTTCTAACACTGTGTGAGTATGTGTCGGTGTGTGTATGTGTGTATTGTGTGTAATCTTTAGGGTTTCCTATATATGAGATCATGTCATTTGCAGACAGGGACAGGTTTTTTTTTTCCCGTTTTGTATGACTTTATTATTTTTTTCTTTTTAAATTTCTCTGAACTTCCAGTACTATGTTGAATAGTGCTGGTGAGATGGGCAGATTTGCCTTGTTCTTGATACTAGAGAAAAATCTACCAATCTTTTCCCAGTGAGTATGCTCTTTGCTGTGGCCTGTTTTTATATGGATTTTTATTTTGAGTTAGTTTTCTTCTATTCTTAGTTTATTGAGTTTTTTAAAATCATGAAGGAGTGTTGATTTTTACAAAAGCTTTTCCTCCATCTGTTGAGATAATCCTGTGGTTCTTGCTCTTCATTTTGCTTATGTGGTGTATTATATTGTTTCATGTTACTACAAATAGTGAGCCAGGCTTGTGTTCCAGACATAAATCCTTTTTGGTTTTACTGTGTGATCCTTTTAATGTGTGTGTGTGTGTGTTTTTAATATGAAGTAGACTTCACGCCCAGCATGGAGTCCAACACCAGGCTTGAACTCACGATCATTAATACCGAGACTGAGCTGAATGTGTAACCGACTGAGCCACCCAGGTGTCCCTTAATGTGCTTTTGAATTCTTTTTGCTAGTATTTTTGTATCGTTTTTTCCATTTTCTATTAATTATTCCTTAATTTATATTTATGTAAATAAATATAAATTTATTAATTATAAATTATAAAATTTAAATTATATTATTTATGCATAATATAGAATATAGAATGTTTATATATTATATTATTAAAAAGAAAAATATAAAAAATAATAAAATCACTTACTTGTATTAATCAGGAATATTGGTCTGTAGTTTTCTTGTGCCTTTTTTGTTTTGATATCATGATAATGCTGGCCTTATGGAGTTGGTTTTGGAATTTTCACCTTTGTGATTCTTTGGAAGAGTTTGAGAAGTGTGTTAATTCTTTTTTTCTTTCTTTCTTTCTTTTTTCTTTTTTTAAAAGATTTTATCTATTTACTTGACAGAAAGAGCAAGAGAGAGAGCATGAGAGGGGAGAGGGTCAGAGGGAGAAGCAGACTCCCTGCTGAGCAGGGAACCCGATGTGGGACTTGATTCCAGGATCATGACCTGAGCTGAAGGCAGTCACTAACTGAGCCACCCAGGTGCCCTGTTAATTCTTTTTTAAGTGATAAAATTCTCCAGTGAAGTTCTGGGCTTTTCTTTTGTTGGTAGGTTTTTGATTACTGCCTCAATCTCCTTACTAGTTACAGGTCTGTTCAGATTTTTTATTTTTTTGTGGTTTGGCCTTGGTAGATTGTATGTTTCTAGGAATTTATCCATTTCTTCTAGGTTATCCAGTAGTCTTTTATGATCCTTTGTCTTTGATTGGAGTGGACATCATTGTAATATCCCTTCATTTCTTTTTCTTTTTTTTTTTTTTTTAAGATTTTGTTTATTTATTTGACAGAGAGAGAGAGTGATAGGGAATACAAGCAGGGACAGTGGGAGAGGGAGAAGCAGACTGCCCGCTGAGCAGGGAGCCTAATGCAGGGCTCCATCCTAGGACCCTGGAATTATGACCTGAGCTGAAGATAGATACTTAATGACTGAGCCACTCAGGGACCCCTCTCTTTCATTTCTAATTTTAGTTATTGAATATTCTCTTTTTCATACTTCATATAGCCAAATGTTTTTCTTTATCTTTTCAGAAACTACTCTTGGTATCATTGATTTCTATCCTCTATTTCATTTATCTCTGCTCTAGTATTTATCTCCTTTCTTTTGCAAACTCTGGGTTAAAAATTTTGTGTTGTCCTTCCTTTTGGTGAAAGGTTAGATTGTTGGTTTGTGATTTTTAAATGTAAACATTTATGACCATAAACATTTTGTACTGATTTTGCTCACTAGCATTGTTTTGGTATTTTGTTTTTTTTTTTTTCATTAACCTTCAGGTATTTTCTAAATTCTATTATAATTTCTTCTTTGACCTATGGATTATTGAAGAGCATGTTGTTTAATTTTCACATATTTATAGATTTTTTTTGTTTTATTCCTGCTATTGATTTCTAATTTTACACCATTGTGTTTGAAAAGATGCTTAGTGTGATTTCAATCTTAAATTTGTTAAAACTTGTTTTGTGTCCTAACACGTAGTCTACTTTGGAGAATTTTCTATGTATGCCTGAGAAGAACATGTATTTTGCTGTTGTTGGGTGGGGTATTTGTATATGTTTGTTATGTCTGTCTATTTTACAGTATTGTTTAGTCCTTTATTTCTAATTGATATTCTCATTGTTCTTATTATAACTGAAATTGGGGATATTGAAATATCCTACTATTACTGTGTTGCCGTTTCTCCCTTTTAGTTCTTTAGTGTTTGCTTCATATATTTGGGGGCTTTAATGTTAGATGCATGTATATTTATAATTGTTATATCTTCCTAGTGAATTGACCCTTTTATCATTACATAGTATTCTTTTTCTTTTTTTGATAGTTTTCTCTTAATCTCTATTTTGTCCAGAATGGCCACCCTGGCTTTCCTTTCCCTTTGGAATGTCTTCTTCTGTACTTTTACTTTGAGCCTCTTTGAGTCCTAAGATTTAAAGAGAGCTTGTTATAGGCAGTGTATAGTTGGATATTTTTATTATATTTAAGAAAAATAATGAATTCAGTCTGTGTCTTTTTGTTGGTGTGTTTAATCCATTTACATTTATTGTAATTACTGGTAGGAAGGGCTTACTATTGGCATTTTGTTAATGTTTTCTGTTTTGAAGTTTTTGTTTCTTTTTCTTTTTGGTATCTTTTGTGGTTTTTTGTTTGTTTTGTTTTATTTTGTTTTTGTTTTTGTTTTTTAAAATGACATATTTTGATTCCCTTCTCATTTCCCTTTGTGTATATTCTATAGATATTCCCTTTGTGGTTATCATTGCAATTATATAAAACTTATTAACATTATAGCAATCTATTTTAAACTGATAACTTCAGTTGCCTATAAAAACTGACTATTGGGGCACCTGGGTGGCTCAGTCGTTAAGTGTCTGCCTTTGGCTCAGGTAATGATACTAGGGTCCTGGGATCAAGCCCCATATCAGGCTCCCAGCTTGGTGGGGAGCTGCCTTCTCCCTTTTCTGCTCTCCCTCTTTTTGCTCTCTGTATGTCAAATAAATAAATAAATAAAATCTTTGGGGGAAAAAACTCTACTTACATCCTTTCCTCTTCTATTTTATGTTACTTGTGACGTAAATTACCTCTTTTTACATCGCATGGACATTAATTTAAATTTATAGTTAGTTTTCATCTTACAGAATTTCTGTGCCAGATTTATAAGTGATTTGTTCACCTATTTATAATACTATAGGATATTTTTATATATTTATCTTTACCAGGGAATTTTATATTTTCATATGGTTTTGTGTTGATGTTTATTGTTTTTTCTCTTTAACTTTTTGGACTTTTAGGACTCCCTTCAGGATTTCTTGTAAGGAGGATCTAGTAGTGATGAATTCCATTCAGATTTTTGGAAAATCTTCATTTATCCTTCATATTTGAAGGGCAGTTTTGCCAGATACAGTGTTTGGCAGTTTTTCTTTCAGTGCATTGACTATATCATCCTGTTTCTTTGTAGCCCATAATCTTAATGGATAGAAATCTGCTGATGATCTGATGAGAACTTTCTTTTATGTAATGAGTTGTATTTCTCTTGTTGTTGACAAGATTCTCTGTGACTTTTGCCAGTTTGATCTCAGGGTAGTACCTTCAGATATTTTCCTAGTTAGAGTTCTTCAAGTTATTTGAATTTGTATGTCTGTTTTTCTCCTCAGATTTGGGAAATTTTCAGTCATTATTTCTTTAAGTAAATTCCACACCCCTTGGTTTTTTCTTCCTTCTTCAATTCCCTTAATACATATTTTATTTTGTCCCACGGTATCCCATATGTCCTTTAGGATCGCTTCTTCTTCTTTTTTTTTTTCTTTTCTACCTTGATTATTTTGAAAGTCTTTATATCTTCTGGTTTGCTGATCCTTTCTTTTACCTGGTCAAGTTTATTCTTGAGTTCCTGTAATGGATTTTTTTTTTTTCAATTCAGTTATCATATTCTTTAGTTCCAGAATTTCTGTGTGGTTTTTCTTCATAGTTTTATTTTTTTTTCTCAATATTTTCATGCTCATGTACTATTTTTCTGATTTCCTTTGGTTGTTTGTTATCTCTTAGCTCATTAAGTATCATTAAGTATCCTTATGATGACAGTTTTGAATTTTTTGTGAATTTGTATATTTCTGCTTCTTTAGTTTCTGGAGATTTAATCTTTTCTTTTAAATGTGCTGTGGTTCCCCTTTTCCTTTGTATGTCTTGTTACTTTTTTTGTTCAGATCTGGTGTCTGAAGCATCAGCTAACTCTTCTAGATTTTATGGTCTGATTTCCTATAGGGAGGGTTTGCTCCATTCAGTCTGCCTAGTTTCTGGAGACCTCTTAAGCCTTTTTTTGAGTAAGTGTTCCTCTGGGCTTGTGTATGTAATCTATTAGAAGAGGCTTGTAGGTTTCTTTTTCCTTTTCTTTCTTTTTTTTTTTTTAATTTTATTTATTTATTTGACAGAAACCACAAGCAGGCAGAGAGGGAGAAGCAGGTTCCCTGCTGAGCAGAGAGCCTGATGTGGGCCTCGATTCCACGACCCTGAGATCATGACCTGAGTGGAAGGAAGAGACTTTTTTTTTTTAAAAAGATTTTATTTATTTATTTTTGTGTGAGAGAGAGAGAGTGAGAGCAAGCACAGGCAGACAGAGTGGAAGGCAGAGTCAGAGGGAGAAGCAGTCTCCCTGCGGAGCAAGGAGCCCGATGCGGGACTCGATCGCAGGACAAGGAAGAGACTTAACCCTCAGAGCCACCCAGGCACCCTGGCTTGTAGGTTTCTACTCAGGTACTCCCCCTAGTGCCTTTCTGGTGCTGCTTTAAATATCAGTACAGGAGCTCCACCCAGTGTCTGTTTTTGGTACTGCAAACCCTATTTCTTTGTGTACTCTAGTCTTAGTTCTCAGAGATTCTCAATCTGGCTGGCATCCTTTTGAGGTCAGCGCTTGTATAGAGGCAAGAGGGAAGCTAGCCCCTTGGGCAACCTCTCGCCCTAAATGTCCGAATGTTGGATGTGTGTTCCACTCCTTTCCATCCCCAAGGGGAAAACAAGAGTTGAGGATTTCTTCCCAGTTGTGCTGCAGTGTGAGTATAAGGAGAGGCTCTGACAAGTTAATGTTGAGAGTATCAAAATTTTATTTATTTATTAATTTATTTTTTGGTGGACTTTGATGTGGTTGGTTTTGTCCTTGCTTAAGATATAGGAAACTTACTGGTTTTGGGATTTCTCAGAGCATTTGGCTTGTTTGATGTTAAATCCCTGTTTTTCTACTGGAAGGAGTGTTTCAGGCATCATATTCACTATCTTGCTGATAAAGTCTTGTTTCTTTAATGAGGAATGGTATTAGAAACCAAGATCTGACAGTTAATCAGTGATCCTGGAATGAATACTTTTATGCTGTATCAGCAGACAAAACTAGGAAATGTGTATAGTATGCACACATATACATATGCACAGTTCATATATTTATATTCTTATTTACAAATAGAGTGCACATATACATGCATATATACATAAATAGACATATTTAGAAATCGGGAGTCCTCACAGACACCTTTAGTTCCAGTCTCTCACCACAGGTCTTATTCTTACTTTCCTTTATTTCATATGTATATGTCCTTCTTCCCACAGTTAGAATTCTAACTCTTAACATCACTAGATTTACTCTTTTGTTCAATCTTATAATACTTCCAACATCATTTAAGAATTTCCTCTTTTATATCACTATGAAAACGAATGTACTAAAAAGATTTTGTGATTTCTTTTGAACTACCTGCCCACCCCCCACCGCTTAGCATCATTTTTGTCCAAGACTTAGTATAAGGCATACGTTAAATTCTGTGTTGATGAGTAAGTTGAACAGTTGTTTTTTCTTTTTCGTTTACTAATTTAACTTGTTTAAGTTTGAAACAAAAACTGTAACTCAAAAAAATATATATACCCCCATGTTAATTGCAGCATTATTTATAATGGCTAAGATATGGAAGCAACCCAAGTATACATTAATAGATGAATGGATAAAGAAGATGTGGTATGTGTATACGTGTGCGCACGTGCACACACACACACACACACAGGAATATTATTAAGGTATAAAAAGAATGGTATCTTGCCATTTGTGACAATATGGATGAACTTAGAGTGTTTTATGCTAAGTGGTAGCCAAAGGTGGTGGTGGTGAGAGGTGGGAGAAATGGGTGATGATGATCAAAAGGTACAAGTTTCCAGTATATGATAAATAAGTTCTGGGGATATAATGCACTGCATGGTGACTAGAAAAAATATAATAAAAATTTAAAAAACAAAGGAAAGTAAAAGGATGAATAACTACGCAATTTAAAGCTAGCATAGCCTATGGTTAGACAAATTAGAATTAAGGCAAATAAAATTAGAGATGAACCTCCATACAATGATCACAGTTTTGGTTCACCAGGAATATATAATACTCCTTAAGCTCAACTCAATAATAATACCACATGAAGGGGGTAGGGTGTTGTCCTGAAAGAGGTGGTATACGTGTCGAACCAACTGTGGTGCTATGTTCCCAGTTACTGGAGTTATACAGGTCCAGGAATCAAGTAGATTTGCCTTCTCTTCTCATCACTCCCAATGATCCAAATATTGCCAAATATTTGGCAATATTTATTTCCAGTCCTTGCAAGTCGAGATACTATGGTATTGGAGACTATGATCCTACAGGGGTGGTATTGTTTACTAGAGGTACAGTAATAGTTCCATTGGACTTCAAACAGCTGTCTTATCCAAGTTCAAAAATTCATGCTAGCTTCTAGCTGAGGTACATTGTGTGTTTTTGCCTGACTGGCAGGCTGGAATTGCTGCAGAGTTAATATTCCCAGAATTGATGAGTAAGTATCCTTTGTGGACATTTATGAAGTGTATTTACAGTGCTCTAAAATGGTCCCTCATAAGATTGAGCCTCAGTTGCTCCTAATAACAACTCATGTTTATGGTCTATACACACCATTCTTTGATTTCTCTACTCTCTTCCCACATTTTTTGGGATTGCCTTACAAACTGCTTGCACACAGCTCTTGTCTCAGTATCTGCTTTTGGGGGAACCCAAACTGAGATAATATTGTTATTAGAAGCTAACATATTCTTGTATCCAAAGCTTATGTAGACACTGAAATAAAGGTAAATTACAGTGTAATTTTACTTGTTAAAAGGTGTAAAAATCCTAAGCAAAACATGGCAGGTTGAATCCAATAATTTATTATGCCTTTCAGATGAACCAACCATTTGTTTATTATGAAATGGTATTTCATATGTCTATAATAATATTTCTTATTCTGTAGTCTGCTTTGTTTGATACTGATGCAGTTACTCTTATGATAGAGTTGTCATGGTATTTCTTCCACATAACCTGTTTATCTCTTTGTATTTAAAATGTGTTTCTTATAGACAAATTTTTTTAAAATTTTCAGTCTGATGATATATGCCTTTAATTGAAGTGTTTTGATCATATGCATTTAATGTAATAATTAACATGTTTAGGTATAAGACTGCCATTTTGCTTTTTTTGGTAGTGTTCCTCTGTCATGCCTGCCTTTATTTTTATTTATTTATTTATTTATTGGTTTTGAGTTATGTAGTTCTTTGTATATTTTGGATGTTAACCCCTAATAAGATAATCATTTGCAAATATCTTCTCCCATTCAGTAGATTGCTTTTTTGTTTCGTTGATGGTTCATTTGCTATGCAAAAGCTTTTTATTTTGATGTATTCTTAATAGTTAATTTTGCTTTTGTTTCTCTTTTTCTAAGAGGCCTATCTACAAAAATGTTGCTATGGTCAGTGTCAAAAACAAAACAATACAAAACAAAACCACAGTGTCTGTGTTCCCTTCTAGGATCTTTATGGTTTCAGGTCTCACATTTAGGTATCTAATCCATTTTTAATTTATTTTTGTGTATGGTATAGAAAATTGGCCCAGTTTCATCCTTTTGCATATAGCTGTCCAGTTTTCCTAGCACCATTTATTGAAGAGAGTGTCTTTTCTCCATTGTATATTTTTGTCTTCTTTGTTGTAGATTAATTGACTGTATGAGCATGGGTTTATTTCTGGATTTTCTACTTTGTTCTATTGCTCTATGAGTCTATTTTTGTACCAGTGCCATACTGTTTTCATTACTATAGCTTTATAGTATTATCTTAAAATCTGGATTTCTGCTACCTCAACTTTATCTTTTTCAAGATTGTTTTGGCTATATGGGTCTTTGATGGTTCTATACAAATTTTAGGATTGTTCTAGTTCTGTGAAAATGCTATTGTTATTTTGATAGAGATTGCATTAAACCTAGATTGCCTTGGGTAGTATGGACATTTTAACAGTATTAATTCTTTCAATCCATGAGCATGGAATATCTTTCCATTTATTTGTGTCCTCCTCCTCATTTCTTTTGTCAGTGTTTTATGGTTTTTAGAGTAAAGGTCTTTCACCACCTTTGTTATATTTATTCTTAGGTATTTAATTTTTTTGGTGTAATTATAAATAGAATTCTCTTAATTTCTTCTTCTGCTGCTTTCTTATTAGTGTATAAAATGCAACAGATTTCTGATTATTAATTTTGTATTCTGCAGTGTTAATAATAATTTATTTATTATTTCTAATAGTTCTAATAGTTGAGGGTTTCCTATGTATAGCATTATGCCATTTGAAATAACAACAGTTTAATTTCTTCCTGAACAATATGGATGATTTATATATATATTTTTTTTTGCCTGATTTCTGTAGCTAGGACTTCCAGTACTATGTTGAATAATAGTGGTGAAAGTAGACATGCTGTCTTGTTCCTGATCTTAGGGGAAAAACTCTATTTTTTCCCCCATTGGGTATGTTAGCTTATGTTTTTTCTTATATGGCCTTTGTTATGTTGATGTGTTTCTGCTAAACCCACTTTTTAAAGAATTTTTATCACGAATGGATGTTGAATTTTGTCAAATGTTTATTGAGACGATCATGTGGATTTTAATCCTACATCACATTAATTTATGAATATTAAATCTATGCTTGCATCCCCAGAATAAATCCTCTTTTTTTTTTTTAAGGTTTTATTTATTTGAGAGACAAAGCATGTCTGAGTGGGGGAGGGACAGGTGGAGAGAGACAAATAGACTCCCTGTTGTGTAAGGAGCCTGACACTGGGCTTGATCCCAGGAGCCTGTGATCATGACCTGAGATGAAGTCAGATACTTAACCAACTGAGCCACCCAGGCACCCCAGAATAAATCCCTCTTGATCGTGGTGAATGATTCTTTTAATGTATTGTTGAATGTGGCTTGCCTGTATTTTGTTGAAGATTTTTGCATCTATGTCCATCTGTGATATTGGCCTTTAGTTTTAGTTTAGTTTTGTTTTGTTTTTGTATTGTCTTTCTCTGATTTTGGTATTAGGGCAATGCTGGCCTTGTAGAATGAATTTGGAAACTTTCCTTTTTTTCCTGATTCTTTAGAATAGTTTGAGATAGGTATTAACCCTTCTTTAAATGTTGTTAGAATTTGTCTATGAATCCATCTGGTCCTGGACTTTTATTTTTTGGCAGTTTTTAGATTACCAGTTCAATTTCATTACTAGTAATTGGTCTTCAGATTTTCTGTCTCTTTCTGATTCAATTTTGGAAGACTGTATTGAAAGGTCCCCTAATGATAGGTCCGTGATCAAAGGAGCGAGACTGATACAAAGCGAAAGTCAAGCAAAGCTTTATTTTGCGCAAAGCATCGAGAATCAAACTGACAGTTCTGGGCCGCCTCTTACAGAGAGGGCAACCCCTCTCTGCCTTACTGACTAATTTTTATAGAGCAAAGGCCATGTGGTTGAGCCTGGCCACACACAGGTGGCCAATGAGATTGCAACACACAGAGAAACCTGCACAGTCATGCTAGGTCACACACAGGTGCCTGATTGAATTACAATTCACCCCATAGTAGCTATTTCACCTAGCCTATCACCTTGGTCAGGATTGGTGCCCAAAAGGCAGGGCCCACACTCCTTGGTAGCTAGGGAGACAGTATGCATGCCCCACTGACTGGATGTCTCCAACTGGCCCGACTCATCCCTGAATTCGGGCTCTGTTATATCCACCTGACCTGACCCGCCCTTGTATTTGGGCTCTGTTATCGGGGACTGGTTGACCATAATTTACTGGTTTCCTGGACTTGCTTTTAAGTAAGTTTCCGTGGTGGCGCCGGGGGCAGGGGTGTGTGTGAGGGGGCTGGGGGGTGGGTAGGGTCAGGTTAAGTTTTACTGTTTAACCAGATGGAATCGCTCTGGCTAAATAGGCCCTTACAGAATATATCTAGGATTTTATCCATTTCTATTAGAATGTCCAGTTTGCTGATACACAATTTTTCATAGTATTCTCTTATTTTCTGTTGTATTTCTGTGGTGTTGATTCTTCTCTTTTGTTTCTGATTTTATTTATTTGAGGTTTTTTTTTTTTTTCTTCCCTCTGATGAGTCTGGCTAAAGGTTATCAATTTTGTTTATCTTTTTAAAGAAGCAGCTCTTGGTTTCATTCATTGATCTTTTACATTTTTAAAAGCCTTGTTATTTATTTATCTTCTGATCTTTATTAGTTTTTCTTGCTTCTATTCACCTTGGGCTTTGTTCTTTTTCTGGTTCATTTAGGCATATGGTTAGGTTGCTTGTTTGAACTTTTTCATATTTCTTGAGGTAGGCCTATGTTGCTATATATCTCCCTCTTAAAACTGCTTTTGCTGTGTCTCAAAGATTTTAGACAGTGTGTTTTCATTTGTCTCCATGTATTTTTCAGTTTTTTTCTTTGATTTATTCATTGACCCTTTAGTTGTTTAGTAGCATGTTGTTTAGCCTCTGTGTGTTTGTATTTTTTCATTTTTTTCTTCTGACTTTTAGTTATATATCATTGTGGTTCAAAAAGATGCATTTATTTCAGTTTTTAAATTTATTGAGACTTGTTTTGTGCCTAACATATGATCTATTCTGGAGAATGTTCCATGTGCCCTTGAGAAGAATATAGATTCTGTTCTTTTGGATGGAATGTTCAATATATATGTGTTATGTCTATTTGGTCTAATGTGTCATTCAGAGACTTTTATTGCCTTATTAATTTTCTGTCTGAATGATCTTCCTACTGATGTAAGTGAAATGTTAAATTCTCCTACTATTATTGTATTATAATCAGTTTCTCCCTTTATGTCTGTTTATATTTGCTTTTTGTATTTATTTATTTATTTTTTTTTTTTAAAGATTTTTTATTTATTTATTTGACAGAGAGAGATCACAAGTAGGCAGAGAGGCAGGCAGAGAGAGAGAGAGAGAGGAGGAAGCAGGCTCCCTGCTGAGCAGAGAGCCCGATGCGGGACTCGATCCCAGGACCCTGAGATCATGACCTGAGCCGAAGGCAGCGGCTTAACCCACTGAGCCACCCAGGCGCCCCTGCTTTTTGTATTTAGTTGCTCTAATACTGGATGCATAGATGTTTACAGTTGTTCTATTCTCTTGTGGTATTGATCCCTTTATTGTTACGTAATGCCTTTCTTTGTCATTTTTTAGTTGTTGTTTAAAAGTATTACTTATTGATATAGATATTGTTACTTGGCTTTTTTTTTTCTTCCATTTGTAAGGGTCAGTATTTTTCCATTCCTTCACTTTCAGATTGTATGTATCTTTGGGTCTGCATTGAGTCTCTTTTAAGGCAGCATGTAGATGATTCTTACATTTTTTGATTCATTATGTCACCCTATGTCTAAGAAATTAGGCCATTTACATTTAAAGTAGTTATTGATAGTATGTACTTATTGTCATTTTGTTAATTTTATGGTTGATTTTGTAGTAGTTCTTCTTTTGCTCTCCTTCTTTGGGATGGAGGATTTTCTATATTGTTATATTTGGCTTCTTTCTCTTTACTTTTTTGTATCTTTTATAGATTTTGGGTTTGTGGTTACCATGAAGTTCATATATAACATCTTAAGCATATAGCAGTCTCTATTAAGTTGCCAGTTATTTAAGTTCAAACACAGTCTAAAAAAACTTTTTGTTCTTTATATTCCCTCCAATATGCTGTCATATTTACATATTTTTACTCATAATTTTCTTACATTTAATTATGGCTTTTTTTTCTTAAGTTTCCTTCATTTTTGAAGGATAATTTTTCCAGATATGTAATACTTGGCATTTGCTGTTTTTTATTAATTGCATTTTAAATATGCCACCACATTACCTTCTAGGATCCATAGTCTCTGAGGAGAAAAATAAGTGGTTATTGTTATTGAAGAACTTTTATACATATTACTTCTCTCTTGCTGCTTTCAAGATTCTATATTTGTGTTTGGCTTTCAACAGTTTTATTATAATATGTCTTCATATGAATCTTATTCATTTATTCTACTAGGAATTTGACATATAAATCCTTATCTTTTCTCAAATTTGGGAAGTATTCAGTAATTATTTCCTTATTCTTCCTCTCCCCCCTTTTCTTTGGGAGTATTATAATGTCTATATTGATATGCTTGATGATATCCCATAATTCTGTTAGGCTCTGTCCTTTTGTTCATTCATTGCTCTTTCTTCTCCTCAGACTGGATCATTTCAATTGGTCGGTCTTTAAATTGACTGATTCTTTTGCTTGCTGCTGTCAAAACCCTCTAGTAAAATTTTCATTTCAGTTATAGTTCCTTTTGTCCAGTTATTTAAGTTTCCATTTCTAGAATTTGGTTTCTTTTTTAATTTCTGTATCTTTCTTTATATTTGTTAAAATACTATATTTTGTTTCCTTTAATTCTTGTCCATGATTTCCTTTAGTTCACTGAGTGTATTTAAGACAGTAAACTAAGTTTTTGTCTACTAAGTCCAGCATATAAGCTTCCTTAGGGACAGTATCTGTTTATTTTTTCCTTCAAATAAGTCACAATTTCTTGTTTCATTGAGTGCTTGCTTCATAATTTTTTGTTGAAAACAAGATATCTTGAGTATTTTATGTGGTAACTCTGGGTATCAGATTTCCCCCTCTGTAAATTTTGTTATTTTTGTTCAGTGACTTTTCTAAGCTATTATTTTTTAAATAGACTTCATTTTTATTTTTAATTTTTTAAAGATATTTATTTATTTGATAGAGATCACAAGTAGGCAGAGAGGCAGGCAGAGAGATAGGAAGGGAAGCAGGCTCCCTACTGAGCAGAGAGCCTGATGTGGGGCTTGACCCCAGGACCCTGGGATTGTGACCTGAGCAGAAGGCAGAGGCTTTAACCCACTGCGCCACCCAGGTGCCCCCAAATAGACTTCATTTTTAGAGCAATTTTATGTTCTCAGCCAAATTGCATATAGTACAGAGAGTTTCCATATACCTGCTATTCCTATGCATGCATGGGCCTCCTCTATTAACAACATCATGCACCAGAGTAGTATCTTTGTAAGATCTATGAAGTTATACTACACATCATCATCACCCAAGGTCCATAGTTTACATAAGGCTTTCTCTTGGTGTTGTACATTCTATGGGTTTTAACTAATGTAAAATGATACAATTACAGTATCATACAGAATGGTTTCACAGCCTTAAAAACCCCTTGTGCTCCACATATTCATCTTCTTTTCCTTATCAAACCCTTGATAGCTTTATGTCTTTCGTTTTCCTTTTCCAGAATGTCATATAGTTGTAATCATACAGTGTATAGTCTTTTTAGGATTGGCTTCTTTGACTTAGTAATATGCGTTTAAGATTCCTTCATGTCTTTTCATGGATTGCCAGCTTTATTTATTTATTTATTTATTTATTTATTTATTTGGTGCAGAGTGATTTATTGTATAGTTGTACCACAATTTGTTTATCCATTCACTTACTGAATGACACCTTCTTTGCTTCCAAGTTTTAGTAATTATGAATAAAGCTTCTGTAAACTTGTGTGTGCAGGTTTTTGTATGGACATACATTTTCTTTTCTCTCTGTCTTTTTTTTTTTTAAAGATTTTATGTATTTGGTAGAGGGATAGAGAGCACAAGTAGGCAGAGTGGCAGACAGAAAGAGAGGGAGAAGCAGGCTCTCTGCTGAGCAAGGAGCCCTATGTGGGCTCCATTCAGGACCTGAGCTGAAGGTAGGTGCTTCACTGACTGGACATAAATTTTGTCCACTCATTTGGTTAAACACCAAAGATTGCTAGGTATTATGGTTAGAGTATGCTTAGGGGCGCCTGGGTGGCTCAGTGGGTTAAGGCCTCTGCCTTCAGCTCATGTCATGATCCCAGAACCCTGGGATTGAGCCCCACATCAGGGTCTCTGCTCAGCGGGGAGACTCCTTGCCCCTCTCTCTGTTTCTGCCTGCCTCTCTGCCTACTTATGATCTCTCTCTATCTGTCAAATAAATAAATCTTTAAAAAAACAAAAAGAGTATGCTTAGTTTTTAAAAAAACTCCTCAAACCTTTTTCCCACTGAAGTTTTTAACTCTTGAACTTGTCCATGCTGGGCTTCCAGCAGTTCATTTACAGCTTGGGTTTTCTTTTTTTTTCTTTTTAAAATATTTTATTTATTTATTGGACAGAGAGAGAGATCACAAATAGGCAGAGAGGCAAGCAGAGAGAGAGGAGGAAGCAGGCTCTCTGCTTAGCAGAGAGCCTGATGCGGGGCTGAATCCCAGGACCCTGAGATCATGACCTGAGCTGAAGGCAGAGGCTTAACCCACTGAGCCACCCAGGCGCCCCGAGCTTGGGTTTTCTTATCTCACTGCTAGTTCCTGTGGAGGTTTTTTCTCATGGATTTCTGCTCTGATAATTTCTGCTTCTCAGGATCATCTGTTTGTCTTTTTAATTTTTGGTGATGTGATTTGCTCAGTCATCTCAATTCTGTGATAGATACAAGAACAGTTGTTCATTTTCAGTTCATTCAGCTTTTCTTGTTAGGGCAGAGTGATTGACTAATCCAGGCTCTCTGCATGCTGGGTTGGAAACCAGAAGTGTAAGCTATTTTGAAAGTCTGTATTCCTTGATTAAATATTTTGTCTCTCAGGCCTCTGTTCCTATTGTTTATGGTTAGTTGATGGATTTGAAAAGATTTCCTTAAATGCGTTGAGCCACAAGAAGAAAAAAAAGGAAAAGGAGAAAAAATTATTTCCTGTTCCTTCAAGATTGGCTTTGTGTTGGGGCACTCCTTCAGAGTTTAGCCGGGCTGTTTACAAATCTTGAATTAGCTTTCATTTTCTGCTTGCTCTGAGCTAAAGATAAACCAAATGTGAGAGTTTAGTGTCTACTCAGATATTTTCTAAGCATGAGTCCTGGCTTGGGCAAATGCATGGCTTATTAGGATTCCCCCTTATATATGGGATCTTTTCAAAATCCTTTTTTTCCAAAGTAACTTTCTACTCAGCTTTTTCTTCTGTACTGTTGACATGTGTATTATTTGCCACATCTCCAAGGAGCTGTGGTTTGTTTATTTGCCTTTCAATGGTGCGGAATGGCCTCCACTTATTTGTTTGTTTGTTTGTTTTTTGTTGTTGTTGTTCTTTTGTTTTGGTTTGGTTTTGTTTCTTTTTGCCTTGAGAGAATTTTGAGCTTCATGAAGCCAGGCAAAAGCTGCCAGTCCTTCAGGACTTCTCTTGGCTTCAGTGATACCATATGCCTATCTGGAATTTTAGTTACAGATTATTACTTCACTTTAAAAAATACCATGCCATTTTCTCCTTAGGAAGCTTTTTATGATAGCAGCATTGAGTGCCAGCCCCATTAGCCACTATTTTTTTTAAGAATAGGGTATTTACTCAGGTGGCTAACAGACACATGAAAAGATGCTCAATATCACTTATCATCAGGGAAATACAAATTAGAACTATAATTAGATGTCACCTCACATTTGTCAAAATGGCTAAAATTAACAATACAAGAAACAACAGATGTTGGGGAGGATGCAAAGAAAGAGGAACACTTCTACATTGTTGGTGGGAGGGCAGACGGGCCAGCCACTCTGGAAAATAACATGGAAGTTCCTCAAAAAGTTAAAAATAGAACTACCCTATGATCTAGCAATTGCTCTACTAGGTATTTATTCAAAGAATTAAAAAAAATTAATTTGAAGGGGGGAGACATGCACTCTGATGTTTATATTACAGCAGCATTATCATCAGTAGCCAAATTATGGAAAGAGCCCAAATGTCCATTGACTGATGAATGGATGAAGAACTTGTGGTATATATACACAATGGGATATTACTCAGCCATAAAAAACAATGAAAATTTGCCATTTACAACAACATGGATGGAACTAGAGTACATTATGCTAAGTGAAATAAGTGAGTCAGAAAGACAAACACTAAATGATTTCACTCATATGTGGAATTTAAGAAATGAAGCAGATGAACATAGGGGAAAAAAAAAAGAGGTAAACCCTAAAACAGACTCTTAACTATAGAGAATAAACACGGTTGCTGGAGGGGAGGTGGACAAGGGGATGGATTACAGATGGGTGATGGGCATTAAGGAGGGCACTTGTGATGAGCAGCGGGTGTTATATGTAAGTGATGAATCATTAAACTCTACTCCTGAAACTGATGCGACCCTATATGCTAACTAATTGGAATTTAAAGAAAAAGTTGAAACAAAAAGAATAGGTTTTTTACTGGTTATCTTGCCTATAGATTTTTCTTGTGTTTACTTTTCTAAGAATAAATTTTGTTGTTTGCTAGGTTAGAATGTGTGGTGAAACCATTTCTGAACCTTAGAATTTCTGAAAATATTTTAAAATCATAAAAAGTAATAAAAATAATAAATAAATTAAAAAAATAAATTTTATTTTGGCTTCACACTTACATGATAATATCTTTAAAATTAGAATGGTGGAAGTTTAATATTTTCCTGGGGTACTTCATATATATTCTTCCACATTTTCATAGAATTTTCTCTTTCTATTTAGTATTTGCCTAAAATTGATTTTCTCACTTCTGATCAGTTTTCATTTTCCACTTTACCAATAATGTTCTGGATTCAACATTACTAGAACTGATGTTTTTCTCACTAGTTGAGAAAGCCTTTGTTCTCCAGTGGTTTAAACAATTTTTTAGTGGTTTAAATGGTTTATTTAAGGTTTAAATAAACTCTGGCTCTAATGAATGGGTGAACGGATATATGATGGTTTCTCATCATCTTCTGAGATAGGAAAAGAGGTTTTGAGAACCTTGGAATCTCTGTTGATAGTGGGAAGAATGAGTTTATTCCAAGGTAGTATGCCTCAGTGAACATTAGTTTCTAAATCCTTATGTAGCTGAAATTATTTTCCTTCAGACTTGGATATTTATTTACTTTGGTATATTTTCTTGAGGATCTCAGCCCTTTTTGCTTAGATTTCTGATTTCTTATGACTTAGCACAGGGATTCTCAAAATTTAGCATGCAACAGAATCAGTTGGAGGACTAGTTAAAACACAAATTGCTGACCGTACTGCCAGAGCTTTTGATTCATTTGACTGGGGTCGGGCTTAAGAATTTACATTTTCTGTGGTGCCTGGGTGGCTCAGTCATTAAGTGCCTGTCTTTGGCTCAGGTCATGATTCCAGGGTCCTGGGATCCAGCCCCGCATCAGGCTCTGCGGGAAGCCGCCTTCTCCCTCTCCCACTCGCCCTGCTGGTGTCCCTCTCTTGCTGTGTCTCTGTCATATAAATAAATAAAATCTTAAAAATAATTTACATTTTTTTACACAATTTTATACAAATTTACACAAACAAATATCTTTGTTTAGGTGATGCTGATGCTTCTGACTGTGGGACCACAATTTTTGAATTATTGCTTGAGAGTTAGTGTGGCAGAAGAGAGATTTTAGAGTAGCCTGATTTTTTTAGTTGAGCAACTTTTTTTTAAAACTGCCTGAATGAATGTAGTAATATTTTTCTTCAACAAAGTGGTTAAAGACTTTTACCTGGATGTGATAGAATAGGCTTGTATTTTGTGTGGCAAGCATAATCATTCTAACATTACATTTTCTAAGTGTTAAGTGTTGGTATTTTGGATATTTAATTTTTGTCACAATCTCCCAAACCATTTTTTTGCATTTTCCATTAAAAATATCAGGTAATAGTATAGTATTTTATAGCTTGATTTTTTTAGGCCTGTTATCAGAGCAAAGTCATATTGAAGAGATAATGTTCTTATGATAATGCTTTTTATTACCATACTCTCTGTTATATGAAAAAAATATCTTCCAAGAGGACTACTAATTTTTTTCTTTACCTATATTAAGAAAATATATGAAATCATATATGTGAATTATTTTGGGCTATCCTAATATAGATCTATAGAGATGAAAATTTTTCTAGAATTGAGTTATCTATGCAAGATATACTAAAAACCATCTGTAATTATGAAAATTATGATTTTGGATTATAGATTTATAGTTCTAGTAATTTGTAATTTGCATTTTTCTGGTTGAGAATTATAGAGGTATCACATCATACACTGTGAAGAATTCTTATTTTTAAATGTTTTAATTAAAACTTTATTTTCCAGATTTTGGAATCTCTTTTTAAGGTATGTTTACTATATTGCAGTTTAAGCCTACTAACATTTAGTACAGTAATACATATTAATGGGGAAGAGGTTTCTAAGCTTTGAGGAAATAAAAAGAACTCCCAAACTTGCTACTATGTATATTTAAATAAATGTTATGTTCGAGCTGTACATTGCATTAGCTCCATTCTGAACCCTAGGTTAAATGATAATGATGTTGGTTCAGGGTGAATATTTCATAGATAACTCACACACACATACACATACAAATGCACTCATGTCTACCCGTATGTTTGAATAGCTTGCCAATAAGTATTTCTTTTTCTTTTTTTTTTAAGTGGTTTCAGCGACAAGTCAATCATATGGAAGAGGTAAGTATAACATTTCTTAATTGTAAATTAAATTATTTTGTCTCATCTGAAAATCTATTTGAAATAAAAAATTTTTGAATAATCATTATTTATAATCTTTTAATTTAGGTAGAGAAGGAACAAATGGGTAGAGCAAAATGTTTCTCAGTGATTACATATACATTCCTACGTGTATCTGGAATGCTCTTTTTGACACATTCTTTCTCCTAAAATTAAATAATGGAAATTTAATTATCATTTTTACTAATTTACATAAAAGAATGACAAGAGAAAACTTAGCAACTTAACTTAAATATTTCTCCTGTGTTTAAAAAAGGATGTATAATATATTTACTTAAAAAATTATATTTGGTTTTCTTTAAACTTAATGTTATTTTAATGATTTTTTTTTTAGATTTTCAGATGTTTTATGACCATTTTGAAAGCTAGTAGTCTCTAATCTTAAGGGTTTTTAATTCTATTTTGGGAAAGAATTTATGCTATTAATATAGCAGAATGATTCTAGGGTAGCCTCAGTGATTTATAGAATGATTCTTGTTCTTCATTGGTTGTGCTTATGGTTTAGTCCAATTAAGTACCACTGAATCCCAAGCACTTTAAATAAGTTCATTTATTTGTGATATAAAATGAAGAAGTAAAGATAGAAATTGTAACTGATATAAAATTAAGAAGTAAAGATAGAAATTGTAACTGTCTCCTAGCACCCTCTTATTTTACCTTTGGCTCCAGAGTAGAATTTTGCTTTAGGATAGATATGGCTGACATTGGAAGAGTGTTAGTAGCTCTTCTTTGCCTATGATAGATGGGTCATTATCTTTCCAGAGATGTAGGGTTGAGGTGAAGTCCACTGTTTTCCCTTCTTATAAAATGTATACTTTGCAACTTGAATAATCCAGCTTGTTTTCTGCCTTCTTTCTTTCATCTTGTTACTTCTTTTTATTCTGTTTTATGCATGGATTTGTCTCACTTTCTTCTTTTTGTACCTAATCCTGTCAATATGAAGACCTACCCCAAATCCTAGCCTCTCAGTTCCTTGACTCCCCATCTCCCCAGAACTAATCTCTTTCTTTACCTTTGGCCCTCACTTCTAGTGATACTCTAGACCTTATCATTAACAAATTGCTTTATTTTAAAATCACTAATTCAGTCAACTTATTCTTGAACTACATATTTTTATCTTATCAGTTATTATTTACATACTATTCTGGCCACTCTTTGACTTTATCAAGACCATTAGTTCATTTATACCTTAACCTTCTTCAGTCTTTTTTACTCATTTTTCTTTTCAGCTTGGAACATATGTCCTTAATAACAGTGAATTTCTTAACTTCCTACTCTTCTTTATCTCTTGCTTTTTTCATTTCACTAGCCTAAAAAATTTAGCCTTGAATAAATGCAGTTATTTACTCTTTGGGCCTTTAGCTTAGCTGTGAAACACTGATGAAGAAAGTGACACAGTTATTCAAACATAATTATTCCAAATACTGCCTTGCAATTCCTTTGCATTTCCAAAATGAATTTCAGTCCTTTTCATCCATCATCTCAATCCCACACTCCCTCTGTCCCATTTTCATTTTCACTGTCAGCCAGTCACTTAAAATGCTTGAAATGCAAGCCACTGGTTAGAACTCCTTCAGTTTGCTACCAAACAAAAATTTCTTTATATCCATGCTCATTCTATCTTCCTTTGCTCTCGTTAAACAGATATTTTTCTTCTTTCTACTTAAGATTCATTCTCTTACTTGTTTTGGGTCTTAAGAAATTTGATCAGTCATTCTCTCTTATATACTAAACTTTTCCTAATCAATTGTGTCATTCCTTTCAGGTTTTACATATGCTCACATCTCTCTAATTGATGTAGCATTCCCTCCAGTTATAGACCTATTTCTCTTTTGCCGTTCATAACCAATTTTAAAAAAACTACTTTGTATGCATATTTGCTTACAAGGGAAATAATTATTAGATATTATTGGGGATAAAGGCACAACCCGAGATTTATAAAAGAGAGAAGAGAAGGGGCACCTGGGTGGCTCACTTGGTTAAGTGTCTGCCTTCTGCTTAGGTCAGGATCTCAGGGTTCTAGGATCCAGCCCCATGTGGGGCTCTCCATTCAGTGGGGAGTCTGCTTCTCCTCCCTCTCCCTCTGATCCTCCCCTTGTTCTTCCTCTCTCTCTCAAATAAATAAAATCTTAAGAAAATTTTTTTTAAAAAGAGAGGAGAGAAAAGCTTTGCAGATAGTTTAAGAACAATGAAACTAGTTGAGTTCTTTATAAAAAAAATTGTTAACTGGTAAATATGCACTTAGTGAGGAGGTTAATCTGGGCATTCTGTCCTTGAAAGAGCCAATTAAGGCTATCAAAACATTTAGAGTTGTCTGTGGATTTCTATAAAAACTTTAACAGTTTAGCTTAGGGTCATACTTTACAGGTTCAGAGCTAAATTTTTTTGATATCAATTTACTATATATACTCTTCTTCCAAAGTATTCTCAGTCTACCCCAACTGGATTCTTTCTCCATAACAAAGAAAACATTCTGTGTGGCTCTCTGCAGTTTTTATGTTGTTAAATTCAATATGCAGTTTTCTTTACCTCAGCCATAGTTGACATTGTTGATCATTTCCTCATTTTAAAAACACTATTTCTTTGAATTTTGTGAATTACACTTTCCTGGCCATTGTTTTACCTCCTTAGCTGTTTCCTTTATAGCACCTTCCTTTTCTAAACAATAAATATTGGAGTGCTTCGAGATTTCATTCTATGCCTTCCTTTTTTCCCCCTTTACTCTAAACTTCTCCCCCTAGGCAACCTCAACCAGTTTTTTTCCATTTAAGAATTACCTTTATAATGGTAATTTAGAAATAGACACTTCTTGCTTAAAACAGTTTTCTGAACTCCTCTGGACTATTTCACCTCAAACCCAATGAATAAAAACTAAGAATTTTTTTAAAATTAACATATAATGTATTATTTGCCCCAGGGGTACAGGTCTGTGAATCATCAGGCTTACACATTTCATGGCACTCACCATAGCACATACCCTCCCCAATTTCCATAACTCAGCCACACTATCCTGACTCCCTCCACCCACCAGCAACCCTCAGTTCGTTTCGTGAGATTAAGAGTCTCTTGTGGTTTTTCTCCCTCCTAATCCCATCTTGTTTCATTTTTACCTTCCCTACCCCCAGGACCTCCTGCTATGCCTCTCAAATTCCTTATATCAGAGAGATCATACGATAATTGTCTTTCTCTGATTGACTTATTCCGCTCAGCATAATACCCTCTAGTTCCATCCATGTCATTGCAAATGGCAAGATTTCATTTCTTTTGATGGCTGCATAGTATTCCATTGTATACACACACCATATCCTATTTATTTATTTATTTGTTTGTTTGTTTATTTTTTCAGTCTTCATTATCCATTCATCTGTTGATGGACATCTAGGTTCTTTCCATAGTTTGGCTATTGTGGACATTGCTGCTATAAACATTCAGGTGCACATGCCTCTTTGGATCATTACATTTGTATCTTTAGGGTAAACACCCAGTAGTGCAATTGCTGGGTCATATGGTAGCTCTATTTTAAACTTTTTGAGGAACCTCCATACTGTTTTCCAGAGTGGCTGCACAAGCTTGCATTCCCACCAACAGTGTAGGAGGGTTCCCCTTTCTCTGCATCCTCAACAACACCTCTCATTTCCTGATCTGTTAATTTTAGCCATTCTAACTGGTAAAACCAAGAATTTTTTACATTTAAACTTTTACCTCTTCCAGTATTCCCTATTTTAGTGAATGGCAGTAGTATTTATCCTGCTTGGTAAATGAGAAGTGTGGTGATTTACCTTGACAACTCAATTTCCTAATATTCAGTACATTCCTGAGTCCTTTTGATTTTATAAACTAAATAGCTATCATGCATGTCTATTTTTCTCTGTATCTACTATCTACACCTTAGTGCCAGTTATTGTGATTTCTGGTATTCCTGAAATCCTGATTTATACATTCATGTTCACCAAGAGGAATCTTCAGTAAATACCTAATCTAGAATCTAAATTTTTCAGTTTTTAGATCCATAATTAATTCTTTTGAATAGTTACTTAATTTGGTGTATCTGATACATTGCCTAAGTATTTGTATTATCTTCTGCCTTTTGTTGAGTGCTTCTTAAAATATATTTGTTGGATCATGTTTAAATATCACCCAAGATACCTGTTACAAATGCACATTTCAGAATTCCAAGTCAGACTTACTGAGTTAAAGTTTTCTTGTGTGTTTAAGTTAGGAATCTGCCTTTTTAATAGGATTTGTTAGAGGATTATTATGTACACTAAGATCTGAGTATTGTGGAATATCTCATACTTATTGCTGACACATTTTATTGTTAGTACATGCTGGTGAGGTTTTATATGCTTGTCATCAGGTTGCATTAACAAGATACATGTGAAAGCTTTCATAATGTATGTGAACCATAGCAGAGAAATGTAGGATAGGCATATAGCCTATGAGCTTCAGAGTTGTTCTGCTGGAACCTGTGTCCAGTATGTCTCTTTGATGAAATCTTATAGCCTATAATCTCATTGCCTTTTCCACATCCCTTTAGTTCTGTGACATCATTTCTTCTCCCAGAAAGTACTTATGTTTAAATTGAATTCTTAATGAGAAATACAGGGTAGGGATGGATCAAAAGACAAGAACTACACAGTAATCTGAATAGGGAAAGTTTAACATAAAGAATTATTATAACAGGAGAATACCTATAAAGTAATAAAGACAACTCTAAAAGATACAGGGATAGAGGGTATAAAGAGCAGCCTCTACTGATAGGATGGAAACATAGCACTTAAGGAAGGAACAAATGTCAGCCCTACCCTAACCCTCTCCCTAACTCAGGAGGTCCACACCTTGTGGACCACTAATGTCCACACCTTGTGAAGAAGGAGCAGCTGTCACCACAGAGTGGCAGAGAAGTTTGCTGGGGTGCCATGTTGGTGGAACTGGGATTTACTGGGAAGCTGACCATGATGGCAGTACATTGGTGCTATGGTGCTAGGAAAAGCCATCTTCCAGGGAGATAGTGTACCTCTAGCATACCACAAGGGTGGTATGCTGGAAAGTTTCCCAGAGGGAGGTTCTACACTGGCAGATTTTGCTAAGAAATTCTGGGAGAAGCTGCCCAAGCGAAGTCATGCTAGGGACCTTGTGAGGAAGATACATGTGGGGGTGGGGCTGTTGAAACTTTCTGGGCTGAGCTTTACTAGGTATACCTTGCAGTGTCCTCAGATTAAGCAGAGAAAGATGGCAGACATAAGAATAAAGCTGCTTCTTTCTGTAGTGTCTAGGACCCTCTATTAAAGGGTTAACATGATACCTGTCAAGAGAGAAATGTTCCACTATTATTAGCAGAACAATGAAGAATGGATTTTTAGATGAAAAGCAATAAATTGATAACTGGCTATTGCTACATCACTTTTAAACTCCATTAATGAATTGGCAATATATCTGATACACCAAATTATGTCCCCTCTTTGGGATCATGCCTTTGTCCATAGAGTTTCCATACATCTCCTATTTCCCTTCCACCTGTTCTGCATCCCTGAATTTCAGACTTCTGGTTCATTGCCCGGGATATACTTCCTGCTATTATATCCTAATTCCATTACAAGTGGGTGTTACTAAATGAAGTCTGTTTTAAATCCCATTGCTAGAATTTCTTTTTGCTAGGTTTTAGGCTACGTCTTGATGACGATGATGACGATGACTCCTCCTCCTCTCTTTCTTCTCCTTCTTCTTTTCTTTTCTTCTTCCTTCTCCTTCCCCTCCTCCTTTCTTCTTTCTTCTTTTTCTTTCCTTTCTTCTTCTTTTTCCTCCTCCTCTCCCTCCCCCTCCTCCTTTCCTCCACTCTCTCCTTCTCTTTGTCCTCTTCTTCTTCTTCTTCTTCTCCACTTTCCCTCCCATCATTAAAGTTGGCAGTGTATATATACATGGGTGAATCTCTGCCATTTTGTTAAAAAAGAAAAAAAAAAATCTTTTTTTTTTTTTTTTTTTTTTTTTTTTTTTTTTTGCTACTCTGTTTTTTTATGTCTCCATATTTTTGGCTGTTTTTTTGTTTTTTTTTATTTTTCCTTTTTTTTTTTTTTTTTTTTTTTAAAGCTGGGAGGCACTCATCTTGCTCAGCTTTGTTTAAGCAGAGTCAATACTTAGAATATCAGTTATGGTCTATCATATTATTCTGTGGATCTTACTGATTCTCTTGATTCCTCATTATTCTCTAGGTTGGCCTATTCTAAAAGTCTTGAGACACTCAAATGGGTCTTAGTTCTTCCCAAACAGACCAAGGAAGGCCAGTTTCATAGATTTTTATATATTAACTTCTGGGAGTTAATAGAAGGTGTTACTTTTGAGAGCAAATTAATGTCTTTCCATATTTATCTTAAGTAAGACTATTCTTAGGATTTTGGGGAAGCAATTACTTTAGAATTCTCTTGTAAGTATTTGGAATTACCCTTAAATGATCCTGTTTCAATTGTTATGGAACTTGTTTAAAATTCTTATATATTAAAATAATAAACCGAAGATTGGATTTGAGTTTTGACATGTAAGTCAACACTTATCTATAATTCTGTTGTTAGGTAATTACTCAAAATTATATTTATGAAATAGCAGTATTTGATTATAGCTATAGATAAGAGTATTATAAAAGTTATTTAAATATAGGAAATAAACAAATGATGAAATTTCTCTGAGGTATAGGAGCAAAATGGGTATTTCCTAAGTAACTGGCTAATCTTACCATTTTAGATAAGTAAAGATCAAACCTTTTTAGAGGCAGAGTGTCCAACTCCTGACCAAACAGTCACTTTAAGCATCGCACAAGTAGTAAAGCAAGTGCAAAAACTAGAAGAACTGAAAAATCTCCTCCAACAACGGACTAAATGCTCCTCAAGAGCCCCATTGTCTAAAGCCAAGTAAGTGAAATATAAGAGTTAATAGAATTTGAAGCAATGAGTGGCTGTATAATTAGTAATGTGTGTAAGATAATGGTTCAGATATTAAACTGTACATAAAGTTTCTAAATCAAATCAAATAGGAAGCTTGCTCTATGTGAAATTTTGGTTTAAAATTATTTTTATTAGCACATAATGTATTAGTTGCCCCAGGGGTATAGGTCTGTGAATCGTCAAGCTTACACAATTCACAGCACTCACCATAGCACATACCCTCTCTGATGCCCATAACCCAGTCACCCTGTCCCTCTTCCCCTTCCCCCCCAGCAATCCTCAGATTGTTTGTAAGATTAAGATTCTCTTATGGTTTGTCTCCCAAAATTTTTAATAGTTTGAAATGGCACTGTCCAATCAGTAGTCACTAGTCACATGTGGCTACTAAAATTAAAATTGAGTTCCATTTAATTAAAAAATCAATTCTGCTGTTATGTGAGCCACATTTCAAATGCCTTGTAGCCAATGGAATTGTTGTTAGAAAGTTCTATTAAACATGGCTTGCTTTGAATATCTGGGTTTAAAATCTTCCCTCAGTTTGATTACGTAGCTTCCTATCCCTATATCCCAGTTTAATTAATTAATTAAATAATTAATTATTTATGAACAGTATTATTAAAAATTTCAAAGGGACAGGGATATGCTCCAAAGAATAATTTCCTATTTTTCAGTTGAGAAAAACCTTTTTTTTTTTTGACAGATGGGAGGAAGATTCAAATAATGATTATAATGATAGTCCTATTAACTGTTAACACTCGCTTTTGATAATTGAGGTTTAGCTGTCTTAAAATTAAATAGATGAATAAGTTATCATCACAGAATTCCTTTCATGACTTTTATTCCACCTTACACAGTTACTTTTTTTTTTTTGTGGTGAGAACACTTCAGATCCACTCTCTCAGCAAATTTCAAGTATCCAATAGTATTGTTAACTGTAAACACCAGACTGTTCATTAGATCTCTGACTTATTCAACTTTTGTTATTTTATTTTTTATTTAGTGATTATATAGTGATTCGGCAGAATTGTTGATACATCACCCAGTGCTCGTCACAGCAGGTGCATGCCTTAATCCCCATCACCTCTTTCAGCCCGCCTCCCATTCTCCTCCCCTCTGGTAAACATCAGTTTGTTCTCTGTAATTAAGAATCTGTTTGTTAATTTATTTCTTCCTCTCTTTTTTCCCACTTTTGCCCACTTGTTTCTTTAATCCACATGTATGTGAAATCATATGATATTTGTCTTTCTGCTGAGTGACTTATTTCCCTTAGCATTATACTCTCTGGCTCCACCCATGTCATTGTAAATGGCAAGATCTCATTCTTCTTGATGGCTGAGTCATAGTCCATTGTGTATAAATGTACCACTTCTTCTTTATCCATTCATCAGTTGATAGACACTTGTTCTGTTTCCATAATTTGTTTATTGTAAATAATGCTGCATAAACATTGGTGTGTATGTATCCTTTCATAGGATAGTTTTGTTTTAAACTTTTTTTATTTTTTTAAAGATTTTATTTATTTGACAGACAGAGATTACAAGTAGGCAGAGAGGCAGGCAGAGAGAGAGAAAGAAACAAGCTTCCTGCTGAGCAGAGAGCCCAATGCAGGGCTTGATCCCAGGACCCTGGGATCATGACCTGAGCTGAAGGCAGAGGCTTTAGCCCACTGAGCCACCCAGGTGCCCCTGTTTTTAACTTTTTGAGGAACCTTCATACTGTTTTCCAGAATGCCTGCACCAGTTTGCATTCCCACCAACAGTGCAAGAAGGTTCCTCTTTTTCTGTATCCTTGCCAACACCTGTTGTTTTCTGTATTGTTAATTTTAGCTGTTCTGACAGGTGTGAGGTGAAATCTCATTGTAGTTTTGATTTGTATTTCCCTGATGCAGAGTGATGTTGAGCATTTTTTCATGCGTTTGTTGACCATCTGGATGCCTTCTTTGGAAAAATGTTTGTTCATGTTTTCTGCTCCTTTGTAAATTGGATTATTTGTTTTTTTGTCTGGTATGGATTTGTATCATTTCTTTATATATATTTTGGATACTAACCTTTTATCAGATATGTCATTTGCAAATATCTTCTCCCATTATATCTCTTGCCTTTTAGTTTTGTTGTTGTTTCCTTCACTGTGCAAAAGATTTTTATTTTGACAGTTTATTTTTGTTTTTGTTTCACTTACCTCAGGAGATATATTTAATAAGAAGTTGCTGTGGCCAGTGTCAGAGACATTACTGCCTATGTTCTTGTCTAGGATTTTTATGGTTTCAGGTCTCATATATAGGTCTCTAATCCATTTTGAATTTATTTTGTGTATACTTTACAGAAGTGGTCCATTTTCAGTCTTTTGCATATTGCTGTCCATTTTCCCCAATACCATTTGTTGAAGAGACTGATTTTCCCATTGGGCATTCTTCTCTGCTTTCTTGAAGATTAATTGACCATATAACTGTGGTTCATTTTTGGGCTTTCTGTTCTTTTCTATCGATCTGTATGTCTATTTTTGTGCCAGCATCTACTTTTTTGGTTACTGTAGCTTTGTAATATAGCTTAAAGTGTGAATTTTGATACCTCCACCTTTGTTTTACTTTTTGAAAATTGCTTTGGAAATTCAGGATCATTTCAGGATCATTCCATATAAATTGTAGGACTTCTTATTCTGCTGTGAAAAATGTTATTAGTATTTTTTAAGGGATTGCATTAAATCTATAGATTGCTTTGGATACTATAGACATTTTAACAGTATTTGTTGTTCCAAACTATGAGCATGGAACGTCTTTCCATTTCTTTGTGTTGTCTTCAATTTCTTTCATTAGTGTTTCATAGGTTTTCAGAGAACACATCTTTTACCTCTTTGGTTAGGTTTATTCTTAGGTATCTTGCTATTTTTGGTGCAGTTGTAAATGGGGTTGTTTTATTAAGTTCTTTTTTTGCTGCATCATTGTTAGGATATAGAAGTACAACAAATTTCTACATAGTAATTTTGTATCCTGTAAGTTTACTGAATTCATTTATTGGTTCTAACAGTTTCTTTGTGGGGGAGTCTTTAGGGTTTTCTATATAGAGTATCATGTCATCTATAAATATGAGAGTTTTACTACTTCCTTACCAGTTTTGATGCCTTTTTTTTAGATTTTATTTATTTATTTGACAGAGAAAGAATCACAAGTAGGCAAAGAGGCAGGCAGAGAAAGAGAGGAAAGCAGGCTCCTTACTGAGCAGAGAGCCTAAGGCAGGGCTCGATCCTAGGACCCTGAGATCATGACCTGAGCCAAAGGCAGAGGTTTTAACCCACTGAGCTACCCAGGCACCCCAGTTTTGATGCCTTTTATTTCGTTTTTGTCATCTGATTGCTGTGTATAGGTCTTCTAGTATTATATTGAATAAAACTAGTTTAGAGTAGACATCCCTGTCTTGTTTTTTTACTCTCAGTTTTTCCCCATTAAGGATGATATTTGTTGTGGGTTTTTCATATATGACCTTTATTATATTGAGGTATATTCCCTCTAAACCTACTTTGTTGAGGGCTTTTGTCATGAATGGATGTTGTACTTTATCAAATGTCTTTTCTGCATCTATTGAAAGGATCATATGGTTTCTTTATCCTTTCTCTTACTGATGTCATGTATCATGTTGACTGATTTGTAAATAGTAAACCATTTGTGCAACCCAGGAGTAAATCCCACTTGAGTATAGTGAATGATTTTTTTTAACGTATTGTTGGATTTGGTTTGCTAGTATTTTGTTGAGGATTTTTACATTAAAACTCTTTGGGAGTTTTGATTACTGATTCAATCCCTTTGCTGGTAATTGGGTCTATTCAAATTTTCTATTTCTTCCTGCCTCAGTTTTGGTAGTTTATATGTTTCTAGGAATTTACCATTTCTTCTAGGTGGCTCAGTTTGTGGGCATGTAGTTTTTCATAATATTCTTTCATGGTTGTTGGTATTTCTGTGGTGGTGTTTGTCTTCTTTCATTTGTAATTTTGTTTGGGTCCTTTCTCTTTGTTTTTTTTTTTTCTTCTTAAGTTTTTTAAAAAATTTTCACCATAATAGTATTCATTATTTTTGCACCACACCCAGTGCTCCATGCAATCCGTGCCTCTCTAATACCCACCACCCGGTTCCCCCAACCTCTCACCCCCCGCCCCTTCAAAACCCTCAGACTGTTTTTCAGAGTCCATAGTCTCTCATGGTTCACCTCCCCTTCCAATTTCCCCCAACTCCCTTCTCCTCTCTAACTCCCCTTATCTTCCATGCTATTTGTTATGCTCTACAAGTAAGTGAAACCCTATGATAATTGACTCTCTCTGCTTGACTTATTTCACTCAGCATAATCTCTTCCAGTCCCGTCCATGTTGCTACAAAAGTTGGGTATTCGTCCTTTCTGATGGAGGCATAATACTCCATAGTGTATATGGACCACATCTTCCTTATCCATTTGTCCGTTGAAGGGCATCTTGGTTCTTTCCACAGTTTGGTGACCGTGGCCATTGCTGCTATAAACATTGGAGTACAGATGGCCCTTCTTTTCACTACATCTGTATCTTTGGAGTAAATACCATTTTCAAATTATCTCTGATTCTTTTGCATTGCCTTCTGTGTCCAAGTCTCTCTCTCTCTGTCTTTTTCTCATAAGGCACTTGTGATTACATTTAAGTCTCCCCTAAATAATCCAGGGTAATCTCTCCGTTTCAACAGTTTTAATTTCACTACCAAAGCAAAGTCCCTTGGCCACAAAAAAGATACCTACTGATTGGTACTGATAGTAACCAATGTTGTCTTGTGTTGTACTTCTAGAGTGCACCCTAGAGCACTTCCTATTCATCTTTTTTTTTTTTTTTGACAGACAGATCACAAGTAGGCAGAGAGGCAGGGAGAGAGGGGGGGGAAAGCAGGCTCCCCACTGAGCAGAGAGCCTGATGCGGGGCTTGATCCCAGGACTCCAGGATCATGACCTGAGCCGAAGGCAGAGGCTTTAACCCACTGAGCCACCCAGGCGCCCCACCTATTCATCTTTTCTAAGATCTGATAGATACTGAAAGCAAGAGAGATAAATAAGTAAGTAAATAAAACAAAACCCTGATTTTATAATAAGGGTGAAATATATAAATAAAAAATTATAATACCTCCAAATTAGCACCTTGAGGAAGGTACTCCCACAGTCATAGTTGGACAAGAGCTACCGGCAACTAAAATATGGTACTTTTTAAACTCAAAATGTATTCTCATGTTTAACTCATATGAAATTTGCAAACTCCTATGAGGTTAGCATCTTTAAATATAAAATTATTTCAAGTTAAAAGTTAAACAGTTAAAATAGAGAAAGAAACCAGGGATCTTAAGTCAGGTGTATGAGGATCTAGTTTAAGCCAGTAAGGATGATCATAACTGGAGTCTTATGACACTTGGTCCACAAATCCACCCAATTCAACAAGTGCTTTCTGAAAGCTCTCTGGGCCCAATATAAGGTGCTGAGCATTGCTAGAACATGGACTAGCCCCACTGTTAGCATACCCAGAATCTCAGTAGAAAATGCAGATATGTCTCACCTATGCTGCCCCTAACATGTGGTTCTGCAGATATGTCCAAGGATAACTGGCCCCCAGGATGGTGTAGTCTCAGATCCTCAACCACAGACTCTTCCCTCTTTTCTTTCAGATCTCTAGCTGTTATGCATCCTCAGCTTCTGTCTCCAGCTGGAGCTTGAGCAAATAGAAATTAGGAAGTTATGGTGTCAAAGAAATCGAAAAAATTTCATTCCGTCTTAGATCTTGAGGTCAATTGTGATTTCTTCTCTCTCTATGAAAGGAAGAGAATGATTATTCTGGAATTGCACTTGGTATGGCTGCTCAGCTTTATGAGATCAAACCAACAGAGTGTTTATATGTAAACCTGCGTGTAACACAATTAACACACGAAACCATAACTTTGATGTTTATCTCATCGTCTTTCCGTCTCATCCTTTTTGTTGTTTTTCACTCCAGTCAGTCCTTGAACAAAAGGGCCTCTAGGTCCCATTGCTGATACTATAAATGTTAATAGAGGGAAGGAAGACATTGACAGCTAATTCTTGAGGATTTGTATGACAGTTTGGCAGATGGTAGAAAAAAACCCCCAAATACATCATATATAGACAGTGCCTCACATGGAGACTCAGCTGTAAATTATAGAAAATGAAAAGGACTCAGGACAAAAAGCAAATTAAATTAACACCAATGGGATAAAAAAAAAAAAACATTTTTCTTAGCAATAAAAATGGACAGTATATCCTGGTCTGGATCTTCCTAGGATCCAAGATAGAACCATAGGATATAAGGGCCAGAAGAGACTTCAGAGATCACCTTGTCCAAATCCTCAAAGAAGGATGGAAAATGAGGCCCAGCAATATTAAAAGACTTACCAAAGAAGGTATAACCCTAGGATTGGGACACTGAACTTATATCTTCCAACCATGGGTTCTTTCCATAATGTCCAAGAAATCAGTTTGGAAAAAATCATATTAGCTCCATAAAGCAATAATCAAAATATTCAGCATAATGATGGGTTCTAGGAGACAGCTTGGATTTTGGAATAGGCACCAGGCTTCAAGAAACAGATTAGGGTTGGTGGCCTAACCTGAACTCTGAAATGCCTTGAAGTTTGTCACGCCTAAGTTCCTGAGCTCTGGAATAAGATCTCTGCCACCCTAACTGTGCAGAGAATGGTATCAAGACGACAGTCCATACTTGGAGAAACCCCCTTAGTAGAGACATTTGGGAATGAGACCAACCAACCCAGCAGTATCCACCTCACATGAAAAAGCTGTTTGGTGATTTTGTCTAATCATTGATCATTTCCATGGTGGTTCCAGTGACATAAATAAAAGGAATTGAAAAAATAAGCCAAACAGAATTCCATTTCCAGTGATGGAAATAGTTTGAATTGACAGCAAATGCCTTACCTCAAAGGTAACGTTGATCCTTAAATGTTCCCCAGAACAAACAGACCTTCCTGGAAGTGTTTGGGTCAGGCCCATCCTTGGGAAGGCACAGAACTTAAAGACTCATAAATAGATAATAATATATGCTTGTGTGTAATATACCTGGTTAGGAGAAGAAACTCTAAATAGTTTGTATACTTTCTTTATAAATTGTTGTCTCTAATGTCTGTCATTGCTAATTATGTATCCATTTATTCAATATTTATTACATGACTGCAACATGATGGACTCTGCTATAATTGCAAGAGACAGCAGTGAACAAAGTCAATGAAATTCCTGCTATTGTGAAACTTCGATTTTAAAGATCTTCAGTCTGTTAGAATTGACAGGTTGTTCCACTTTGCAAGAGCCCTGTGAATGGCATGACTGTCTTTCAACATATTTGCTATTCTAGGACTTCTTCCTTTGCTCCTATCTGGGTAGCTGCACAAACATCCTTAAAATGAATTTACACAAACTGGGGCCTGTGCCTGAATCAAACTAGCCAAACAAAATCAGAGCCAAAAATCATAGCAAAAACAAAATAAAAGCCAAGTGAGTTATTTGTGTCAGTCTGTATGTGATTAGCATCCAAGGAGGATCTTACAGAGTTGGATCAAATGCTGCACTAAAATAAATTGTTCACGGTCTGCACACAATGAAAGCTTTTCCTGAACACCACAGAGATGAGACTGACGAAGCCCAGGAGCGATGGTGTTAAACTGAAGATGGGGCTCCCAACTGAAGTTCTCAGGAAGAGTTTAAATGGGAAAGCATGTAGCTTGCATTGAAACAATCCACCTACAGACAATATGCAAGCAAAACACAGTCTTCAAAGTCCACACAGAAAATGAGGCCCAGAGCCGATGAGTAATTCCCCACTGGGGCAAAGATGAAAGCAGCTGACCTAAGAGTGGGCGTAAGGTCAGCAATCAAGGTATTCCCAGGGGGTGCCAGGGTAAAAACCTAAACCTTCCCTTGCACTATTAGACCCTGCCATCTGATCTTATCCACTGCCTAAGATCTCAGAAACAAGTGAAGGAGCTAACATGGAAAGAAAAAATAAAGGAGAGGGAGAGGAGAAGTAATAGCAAACTGACAAATGGGGAACATAGGAACATAAGGGGCAAAGAACAAATTTAACTATTTCCAGAATGTGTCCTCCCATATGGAAGTTTCTTTCCTGCCTCATGTGCTGTTCCTATATGCTGTTCCCTGTTCCCTTGTTTTATTATTTACACCTCTTCCTTTTCCCTTGTTAATCTTAATTTTGGGGTTTCAGCTTAAAGGATGCTTCCTTGGGAAGGCACTCCCTTAATCTCATTAAGATCCTGGTTAAAAGCATCTATAGTACTCTATATTTCTCCTTCAAACAAGTAATTATAGATTTAATTACATGTTCAATGTTTTTTTCTTTTCGTTCTTGAAT
Source organism: Mustela nigripes (assembly GCF_022355385.1). Taxonomy (NCBI): domain Eukaryota; kingdom Metazoa; phylum Chordata; class Mammalia; order Carnivora; family Mustelidae; genus Mustela; species Mustela nigripes. The sequence goes on from NC_081562.1 coordinate 139,452,907, forward strand.
GTGATTTTCGGGAAGAACCTTACCTGTACTTTTATGAGAATTCCCCTGATCCTGATGCCTTAGCACATAGAATGGGCTCAACAAACTTTGTTGCTTAAAACAGGTACATGAAGAGCAGGACTTTGAGATAAGACAGTCCGAAGGGAGAAACACATAGATCCTGCAATTCCTCACTTTGGAGAAGGCTAGCATCTTTCTGTAATATTAGGATAACGTATCTTTAATATTCTTTGACTTTCACTATCTCAAATTATGACCACCATAGTAAAACATAGAAATATTTTATTACAAGTTGAGATGATTCTCATTCAAAAGTTTAGGTCAAAGAATCTATAGATTCAATGCAATCTCTATCAATATACCAACAGCATCTTTTGTAGAACCAGAACAACTACTTCTAAAATGAGTATGGAGCCACAAAAGACCTTGAATAGCCAAAGCAATCTTGAGAAATAACAAAGCTGGAGGTATCACAATCCCAGATTTCAAGACATACTGTAAAGCTGAAATGATCAAAACAGTATGGTTCTAGCCCCCAAACAGACGTATAGATCTATGGTACAGAATTGAAAGTCCAGAAATAAACCCTTCTTTGGAGGGTCAATTAATCTACAACAGAGAAAAAAAAAGAATATACAATGAGGAAAAGACAGTATTTTCAATAAATAGTTCTGGGAAAACTAAACAGCCACATGCAAAAGAATGAAGCCAGATCACTTTTTCACACCATATACAAAAATAAATGCAAAATGGGTTAAAGACCTAAAAATATGGCCTAAAACCATAAAATTCCTAGACGAAACCATAGGCAGCAATCTCTTTGACATCAGGCTTAGCAACACTTTTTCTAGATAGGTCTCTTCTGGCAAGGAACATAAAGCAAAACTGTTGAGACCACACAAAATAAAAAGCTTTTGCAAAGCAAAGGAAACCATCAACAAAATGAAAGGCAATCTACTGAATGGGAGAAGGTATTAGCAAATGATATATCCATTAAGGGGTTAATATGCAAAATATATAAAGAATTTATACACCTCAACCCTGAAAAAAACAAATAATCTTTTAAGAACAGGCAGTGGACCTGAATAGACATTTTTCCAAAGAAAACACACAGATGGCCAACAGACATGTGAAAAGGTGCTCAACCTCTCTAATCATTAGGGAAATGCAATTCAAAACCACAGTAAGCTATCACCCCACACTTGTCAGAAGAGCTAGAATCAAAATGATAAGAAATCACAAGCATCAGTGAGGATGTGGGAAGAAAGGAACCCTCGTGCATTGTTAGTAGAAATGGAAATTGGTACAGCTATTGTGGAAAATAATACAGAGGTTCTCAAAACATTAAAGACAGAAATATTTCTTCTTTTTTCTTTTAAAGATTTTATTTATTTATTTTACAGAGGTCACAAGTAGGCAGAGAGGCAGGCAGAGAGGTGGGGGGAAGCAGGCTCCCTGCCGAGCAGAGAACCTGATGCAGGACTCGATCTCAGGATCCAGGGTCATGACCTCAGTTGAAAGCAGAGGCCTTAACCCACTGAGCCACCCAGGCACCGCCAGAAATATCGTTCAATCCAGCAATTCCACTACTGGGTATTTACCCAAAGAAAATACACACTCAGAAAGATATATGCACCTCTGTGTTTATTGCATTATTCCCAATAGCCAAGATATGAAATCAACCCAAGTATCCATCAGACAGACACACAGACACACATAGACACAGACACACAGACACACATAGACACACACACACACACGACTGGAATAGTACTAAGGTCATCGAAGAAATGAAATCTCGTCCCCTGTGACAGCATGGATGGATCTAGAGAGTATTACCCTAAATGAAATAAATCAGTTGGTGAAAAACAATCGCATAAGATTTCACTTACATATAAAATCTAAAAAACAAAACAAAGAAATAAACAAAAAACAGACTCTTAAATACTGAGAACAAACTCGTGGTTGTCAAAGGGGAGGTAAGTGGGAAGATGGGTGAAATAATAAAGTAGATAAAGAGGTACAAACTTCCAGTTATAAAATAAAGAAGTGTCATGGAGATTGAAAGCACAGCATAGGGAGTATAGCCAGTAATATTGTAATAACCTTATATGGTGACAGATGGTGACTACATTTACTGTGGAGAGCACTGAGTAATATATAGAACTGTTGGATCAATATGTTGTATACCTGAAACTAATATAACATTGCATGTTAATTATACAATTAATTATATAATTTAATTATATTAAAATTATATAAGTTAATTAATTATATAATTTAAAAGAAAATTATATAATTTAAAAGAAAAATAAGCTTAAGCCATCTTACAATGATTTCCCTTAATTACAATTTTCTCTGCTTTAATGAACAGTTAATATTCTTTCACTTACAACACATCTATGGTCAGCTTCCCTGACTGGATTGAATATTACACCTTCCTTAATTTAGTACTACTCTCCCTAATGGGGGGCACAAAAACACAGTGTATTTGAGGATTTCCCTTTCTTTTCTTTTCTTTTTTTTTTTTTTTAAAGATTTTATTTATTTATTTGACAGACAGAGATCACAAGTAGGCAGAGAGGCAGGCAGAGATAGAGGAAGGGAAACAGGTTCCCCTCTGAGCGGAGAGCCCAACATGGGGCTCAATCCCAGGACGCTGGGATCACGATCTGAGCCGAAGGCAGAGGCTCTAACCTGCTAAACCACCCAGGCGCCTTGAGGATTTCCCTTTCTAACTGTAGTGTGCCAATACTACTCCAGCTCTTTGAATTAACAAAGCATTCTTCTTCTTCTTTCCGTCCAACTATTAACAAGTATTCTTTTTTCTTATATTTTTCTATAAGCTTCAGCTTCTTGGCATCGACCATGTTATTCTCCCAGGAGTACGGTACAGAGAGAAAAGATTCTGCACAGGATGACTTTTGTGTGTTGATTCTGACATTCTCAACTGTAAAATTGGGTTAACAATACCTGTCCTGCCTAAGTCACATGTTTTTGTAAAGACCAAACAGGGTAATGGTTGCAATAGTCAAACCTAATCTTAGAACCCTAGACTCATGGTAAGTCAAATTATTACTGCACAAACATTCTTTCTTATGCCTACCTATTTCAATCCTTCAATAGGTATTTTCTCACCAAGATTTTATATTAGCAATCATTAAAAAATAACATTGTGTATTAGATCAGATGTATTTTTGTATCCACAGTTCATGCAAATTATCTCACATAATTCTCACTAATATCCTGAATATCAGTTAGAACAGAAATTAATTTCCCCAACGTGTAGGTAAGGAAACACATGTTTCAGTAATCTGAAGGTTGACCAAGTCTGCACACACATCAAATTATAGAATAAAATTTAAATCCAGGTCTAGCTGCCTCCCAGTCTTTCCCCTCTCCAAACTCCAGCCCTATTATATACATTGTACCATGATGTTTACTATGGTGAAATGAAAACATTTATTTATGCTGTTTGGGAACTGCTACAGATCCAAAGGAGTTTCCTTTCATCCTCTACTAAAAGCTTGCACTTAAGGTCAGTGGGAAATCCATCAGATTAATAAGTTTATTCTAAGGTCTGAAGGTCTCAAGAGACTGCCGAATGTGTTAAATCTCTCACGTATATTTTCATTTTAACAGAGAGTTCCTCAGCAATTCCAGGCAACGTGCCAGCCAGGTGGTGGAGGCTTGGCTTGACATTTTTTAGCAGAGAGTTTGTAGCAGAGTCCCTCAGATCACTCCATCTGAGCCACTGTTTGTTTTTGCATTTAATAAAATAAAGGCCATGGCAGTACTTTGACATACAAATCCATGTTTCTTTAGAGCCTGTTGCTAGAAATGAAGTTACTTTTATCTCAAAAAAAATTCCTATGAGCTCCACCACCAAAATCATGATATGAGAAACTCCCACCCCATATTTCATATTCAATGTCCTTTTCAGGCATGACTTTTGATTACATTTCAGACTTCTAATAAGGCAGGTTATATTTGATTACTTATTTTATATTAAAATATTCAAAACTATGAATGGACTATTCTTTTAAAGAGGAGAAATCAAGAGAAGCATATATTAATTGAGCTACATTGGAAGATATAAAAAAAATCCATCAGCAAATTCAGGCATCTAAATACAATGCCTGTTAGGCTCACTGTATAGGCTTCCATATTTAATACCTGAAAAGTAGGAATACAGAGTAATCAGGCAAAATTGGTAAATGTGATTAAAGAGAGTAATAAAAATAACTGATATTTATGGAGCCAGGTACTGTGCAAAGTCCTTAACATGCATTTTCTCGTGTAATCCTCTCAACAACTCAAATAAAGTGGGCTCTACCATCGTCTTGGTTTTAGAGAAGAGGAAGCTGAGGTATGTAGAGTCTAACTTGCTCAAAAGACAGACCATAATCTCAGGTGTAGCTGATGGACTGTGAAATTTATTTTCTCTTGTGCTATGTTATATGTGCTCCCGGCAAAAAAATAGCATGAAAGCTGATGGAGAGAAGTTTCAAGCCCATTTTAAAAAGAGGGAAGATAAAATTGCACTCATTTCAGAATGCTGTCTCCTTATGTATAAGGAGCTATCCATGGTGCTTGCAAGTCCAAGATAACAGAAAACATATGTAAGACTTTGGCATTCATTTGACCTGTCACATAGGGCAAGTCCTCTACATATCACTAGTACATTGTGATATGGGTTTGAATTTTGCAATGTAAAATAAAAAATCATTTGATTGATAATAGGCAGCAAGAACAATGACCAGACAACTAAATCTTGGCAGGGGCTATAACGGTGGTGTTATACATACCAACCTAACTGAACACTGTGAAAGTCTGCACATGGGAAGTTGCAGGGCATTTCCATCTCTTTTCCATACTGCTTGCTTATTCTTCTGAGTTTAGGGTCTCCTCTTATTTTATAACCTAAATGGCACTCGCTTTTCAATCTTCAGCTTTAAGACTTCCCTGGCAATTGACTCTTGGAATGACCATCTTTATTCTAATCTTGCTCTTTGTGTCCAATTTAGTCACACAGACTTTGCATTTTATTGTCTCGTGTTGTAGATGTTAAGAATGTAAGCCCTTTAAGGATAGGGGCTATTTTTCTCTTTCACCTTTCACACATTTCTTAGTAATTCTACGCATAAGAGTAGACATTCAAACACATTTTTTAGAAGTTATTTTTGGATGTCTCTGAATATAAAAACAAGCCACATGGTTCACTTAAAAAAGAAGAGCTGACATTTAGGTCAGTTAAAGTCTAAGATGCTGTTAGGTAGATATCAAAATGACTAAAATTAAAGAGACTGAAAATGCCAATTGTTACTCAGTGTATGGAGCAACTGGAACTCTCATGTATTATTGGTGGGAAACCAAAATGGTTAAGATAACAGAACTACTTTATTAAAAATTCTGGCATTTTTAAAATAAAATTAACATAGTCCTCCTTTATGACCTAACAAGTCTACTACTAGGTATTAATCTAAGAGAAACAAAGATATATTTCCACAAAATATTTATACCTGAATGTTCATTATTGGACTATTCATCATAGCCCCAAGTTGGAAACAGCCTGGTTTTCCATCAAATATAGTAGATACACAAGCTAGAATATTTGTGGGTTGTAATATTATCTAGTAATACAAAAGAAAAAATAACTATTGAAATTCACAACATGGATGGATCTCCAAAAAATGCTAAATAAAAGAAGGCTTATACACACATGCACATACACACAAAATCTTAATATATGATTCCATTTAAGTGTGATCTTAGAATAGGCAAACCTGGGTTATAGTGGAAAATAATTAGAACAATGGCTGCCTCTGAGAGATGGAGTTGAGAATCCACTCATATAGGAAAGCATACGAGGGAACTTGGGGGGTGATAGGTGTTCTGCATGTTAACAAGGAATTAGGTTGCACAGGTAAATATGGTTGTCTGAACTCATTGAAAGATATCCAAAAGATGTAAGCCTTTCATTGTATAGAAATTTTATATTAAAAAGCATAAACACATCTTGAACTCTAGTTATTAAGATGCATAGTGAAGTATTTGTACTGATGTCTCCAACCTATATTAAAATAGGATATATCAAAAAATAAGATAGATTGTTGGAAACAGAGGAATGCATAGGTATATAGTTAATTGATGAAAAAGATAGTAAAATATTTGTTGCAGAGTCTAGGTGGTAGGTATTTGGGTCTTCATGATAAAAATGTTTTAGTTTTCTCTGATTTATTTTTTATTTTTAGGTTTTTTTAGTTTTCAATGTGAATTAAAATGCTCATAAATGAGTGTTAAATGTTAGAAATAAAGTCAATAAACACAAACACATATATAACAATCTCAGCCACTCCCTGGTTGGGTGGAATTAATATTCATTTTGATCTTGCCTGTGAGTGGAAAGGGAATCATTAAGAGAATTGAGACTGCCTGACAATCAGTAGACATAAGTCTTTATGTATACATATCACCTATGTATGTATTTCTCTCTCTCTCTCTCTCTCTATATATATATATATATATATATCTGTATCTGTCTATATCTATGTTCATATGTATATATGATAGAAGCACAGTATCACTGAATACTTTGGCAAGCCTGTCAGATCAGAAAGATGTGTCTGAAGGAAACTTTTATCCCAACCTATTCTTGAGTTTGAAGCCCTGTCACCCCATGTCTTTACTTCGAAGAATGTGATTTATGTACTACCTGAATTGGAATCACTTGGAATACTAAACCTGCAGACTTCAAGACCTACTCTATTTGTTCTAAGAGGCTGGGTTCAGAAATCTGTTCTCCTAGCAATTCTCATGTCCTTGGAGTTTAGATCACCTCTTGTGGTGAATAAAGAGATAAAATTTTTTATTCTTATGCATTAGGAATTTTGGTTGAGAAGCAGTGCCACCAACTGTCAGTTTAGCTCATGTACCAGTCAACGATATGGTGTTCATATTTCTGGATGTGGGGTATGAGAATAGAAAAGAGAGGAACAATTGGTAGCTATGGGGGTAGTTGGCAGAAAGAGATCTATCTTTGGAGTGCATTCTGATGGACAGATATAATGATAGGATGTACCGGAGGGAAATGAAACTCCCATTCTTAGTAACTACCTTGTGTTGTTAGAAAGGCATAGTATCCACTCTGTTAAACCTCCGGTCTGAGAGGGAAGATCTCATAATGTACCCTGAGATAGTTCACAATCTAATGAGAGGAAAAGGATAGATTGAGAGGGAAGGAAGGAAGGGGGGAGCAGGGAGGAGGGAGGGGGGGAGGGAGGGGGGAGGGGGGAGGGGGGAGGGGGGCGGGAAGGCAGGAGGGTGAGAGGAACCTCTGAAAAGGATATGAATGCTCTAAAACTACACTGTACATGAATTGCTCTATCTAGTATTTTCCTGGTTAAATTTTGAAGCTGCCCCCCCCCCCCCCCCCCCCCCTCTCGTAATAGAAAAATCAGTCTCAGTATACCAAGAGGAGGATGAAGTCACATTGCCACTGCTCTTCACTGCCACAAGGTGTCACTGTTGACTCTGGTCTTCTCCATACAACAGAACCAGAATGCCCAGTATACAGAATGCCTGCCTAAACCATAGTCCTATAGTCAGTTGTGATTCTCTGAAGGACGATTAGCTCTCTCTCTCTCAGTCAAGGGTCACAAACTGGTTGCCTGTGGACCAAACTAAACTGTCAGAAGTGGTTTATCCGGCAGCACAGGTTTCATGGCAAGCGTTATCGTCTCTCAGTTTCATACCAGCCTGATACAAATCTTTATAATGACTGACAGGCAGCACTTGGGCTCGCAATCCTGTTCCTGGTGCTAGACTTAATCGAAGAAGCCCAGTGGTTTGCCTCTCATATTATGGATCTATGAACTTGGTATTTCCAGGTGATGCATAGCCTGTTCTCAGAATTCTGTTCTGAAAGAGGAGTTCATCCCCCTCTCTCCTCAGAGATCCGTGCCAGGAGCTAGGTAGTTTCTCATTTAATCTCTTGATACAGAAAAGACCCGTCTGAATTCTTTTTTGAACAATCACCTATACCTCCTACATTTCTAAGAGTGATTATTCTCAGTGATCACAAATGTTTTCAGAGATATTTGATGGTAGCAAATGGGGGTGCTCACCTTCAATGACTCAAATCAAAGTGAATTTCCTGACATCTCTGCTCTCTAGAGATTATCTTTGGCTGGGTTGCCTACCCACGACATAGATACAAACTATTATCTCTAAATACCAATTCCTAGAATGACATATTAGTAGATCTAATAGAATTGTTCTCAGATTTATTGTTTCATGGACTGGTGAGTCTTTCTTCAGTGCGGGGGACAATATAAAGTTGTCAGAGAATTTTAAAATTCTGCCACGTTAGCACATTTAAAAACATCTATCACCATAATTTTATGAGGATGATTATAAACACTTCTGTGATGAATATCCCTATCATAAACCATTATGTACAATGGCATGTATATTCCTAGGGTGAATTCCTACAATTAGAATTTCATACTTTTATTGCTGTTGTGAAGAAAATATTTCTATTTTATGTTGTAGTTTATTATTATTGCTATGGTGCTAATATGCAGTTACTGATTTTTTTCCCTTTATATTATAACTGGATGGCTTTTAAACAGTTTTATAATATAATGACTTCTGAGCTAATTATTTTCTATTTGAGCTGAGTCTCCCAGGCAAACTGAGTTTTCAAAGTTTCCCACACAAACTGAAGCAGCATTTTGAGCAGAATGAGTCTGACATCAGTATTTATTCTCTTTTTAGAGTCATTTATTACCTTCACCTAAATTATGATCCCTTCAGGTTGGAAAAGATGAACAATAATGTGCAGAGCTGTACCAAGCCAGATAAATATCTATACTTCACCTCAACAGCTCTCAGGTGAAGCTGAGATTACTTCACCAAACAACTAAAATTTCACTAACAGTGATATCATTAATTCATTTGCATTAGTGTGAATGCTTTTTCTGTCTTTCTGTTGTTATGAGGAGGGAGTTTCCATAAACAGTCTTCCCACACTTTAACTCATTCTTCCAAAGTAGAATATTAACTATGAGTGGGAGACAACTGCCCTGCTCACAGTAGACTCTCTTCTTCCCACCCTCCCTCCGTTCTGCATCCCTCTCTTCTCCCTGGGGCCAGCTGCTCATAACATGTGCCCCTACAATTTTTACAGGGACCTGCCATTGAGCAAGGCCCATGGTTTTCCAGAGCTTGCAAGTAGTTAAAAAAAAGTCCAATTCTGGGGGTGCATGGGTAGCTCAGTGGGTTAAAGTCTCTGCCTTTGGCTCAGGCCATGATCCCAGGGTCCTGGGATCAAGCCC
>NC_081562.1:139557244-139594927 GCF_022355385.1 Mustela nigripes
TTGGCCATTCTAACTGGTGTAAGGTAATATCTCAATGTGGTTTTAATTTGAATCTCCCTGATGGCTAGTGATGATGAACATTTTTTCACGTGTCTGACAGCCATTTGTATGTCTTCATTGGAGAAATGTCTGTTCATATCTTCTGCCCATTTTTTGATATGATTATCTGTTTTGTGTGTGTTGAGTTTGAGGAGTTCTTTATAGATCCTGGATATCAACCTTTTGTCTTTGTTTTTTGATGGGTCTGGCTAGAGGCTTAGGAATTTTATTTATTTTTTCAAAGAAGAAGCTCCTCTTCATTTTATTTATATGTTATTTTTCCCCTTTGTCTGGTTTTGGTTTTTTAGATTCTATATCCTTTTTTTTTTTCATGAGGCTGTAGGAGGTTTTTACTTTACAACATGACATCCAACTTCCCCAGGCCCTCTTGAGTGTTGGGAGTCCCCTTCAGCCATGGGGCCAGTCCCTTGCTCCTACATTCACTCAGGACTCTATGGAGGGCTGCACTAACAGTGTCATGGTGGGAGAGCAGGGGTCAGGGTGAGACTCAGAGTTGGAGTTGGGGCTGGGCACAGGATCCTGATAGGGGTGGGATCAGATCGATGGTCAAGGCTGGCCACAAGTCAGGACTGGCCTTGTGATGAGGCTTAGAGTCAGAAGATATGACAGAGTCAGGGATGAGGGTAGATTCAGAACCAGAAATAACTTTGGGGTAGGATTAGGGAGGGAGTATTGCACAGAGTGAGGGTGAGGACTAAGGCCAGAGCTGGTGTCAGTGGTGAGACCCAGGCTAGAGCCAAGAACAGAGAGCATCAGCATTCAGGAGGGAGACATGCTCTGGCCTCAACATTGAAGCTGGGTTGAGGCCCTGACCTGTGGTGGCAGCTACACCCTCACACTTCCACTTGTGCTTGGTGAGGCTAGAGGCTTGTCAGAAGCCTTGCCACAGAGCTGACAGTGGTAGGGGCACACTCTCAAATGCATATGCAGGTGCTGCAGCAGCAGGGAGGAGCTCTCCCACTGAAGGCCTTCAAGAGTGGGGACCGGCATTGGTCCATTTGTTGGTGGGGCTTCGCAGGTGCTGAAGCAAGTTGGAGCTCTTGCTGAAGGTATTGCGGCAGTGGGGACAGTGGTAGGGGTGCTCTGCCGCGTTTGTGTATCTCTGTGTGTGCACTTGTGCGTGCACAGGCACTGGCATTGTGGCAGTGCTAAGCTCTGGCCGAAGGCCTTGCTGCACTGTAGGCATGGGAACTGCCAGTGTGCAGTTGCAGGTGCATGAACAGTGCTGAGCACTGCCTGATGTCCTTGGTGCACACTGGGCACTTGCAGGCTGAGAGCTGCTGTACATGCGCAGGTGCTGCACTAGCAGCAAGCCATGCTCAATGTCTTGACACACATGGGCCAGTGCTGCAGCTTCTTGTGGCTGTGGCTGCCTCAGTGCTTCAGCAGTGTGGAGCGCCAGCTGAAGGCTTTGCCGCAGAGGGTGTTCAGTTTGGGCCACCTGCCAGCACGGTTGCTGCAGTGCTGTACTAGCATGGTGCCATGGCCAGATGACTTACTGCAAGTCTGGCAGTGGCATGGCTTCTTGCCACTGTGGGAGCAGCAGTGCTAGCTCAGTCCAGAGCAGTGGCAGGAGGTTCGACCATAATCGTGGCAGGAGAAGAGTGGGAGAGGGCTGGCAGGTGCAGGGAGCACTATGGGGCTAGTGGCCAGGACCTTGGGTATAGTAGTAAATTTAAATGAGAGAGGGGCTTTCAGTTCTAGGGCTTTGGTGTGGTTGAGGTGCACACTGGCTCAAGAACCAGGGGAACAGGGGCACCTGATTGGGTCAGTTGGTTAAGCATCTGACCTTGGCTCAGGTCATAATTTCAGGGTCCTGGAATCACAAGGCGGGGAAGTCATCTCCCCTCTCCCTTTCCCGCAGTCCCTACCCCTGCTCCTACTCTCTCCATCTCTTTCAAATAAATAAAATCTTAAAAAAAAAAAAAAAAAGGCACCGCAGGGACGGGATTGGTGATTTCTGGTTCAAGGTGGAAACTTGAAGATATGGGGTCAAAATTTTAGAGATCTTGGTCACAGTCCTGAGATGGAGTGAGCTTCAGCATCAGGGTCTAGATCCTCAGAGACAGACTCAAGCTTTGATATCATTTATTTCTGCTCTCATTTTTATTATTACCTTCCTTCTGCTGGTTTTGGGTTTTGTTGTTCTTTTTCTAGCTCCTGTAGATGTAAGGTTAGGTTGTTTATTTGAGATTTGTTGTTGTTGATGTAGGCCATTATTGCTATAGACTTGCCTCTTAGAACTGTTTTCGCAGTATCTGGAAGGTTGTGGACACAGTACCTGCCAGTTCTTTTGTTCCTGGAGGGGTCTGTGGACACTGCCTGTCTGGGATATGGTGGGAGCAAATAACCTCCCCACTGGGAGCCCCAGGCACTCTTCAGATCACTGTTTCCATGCTGTATGTTCACAGGCTGTTGACCTTGCCTTTTTTCCAAGAGTAACCTCAGTGCCCTCTAGGGTTTCCCCCAGCCATTGATCTTTAAAATTCCAGGTTTCAAGCGCCACTGGTTGCAAAAATTCACAAAATTCAGCCCCTCTTGCTTTTCAAGGCAATTGCTATTGGGATTCATCCTCCCCATATGGGCTCTATTCTGTCTCTTGGCCTGCTCTATGACTGCAGCTCCCTACCCACCACAGGGCCACAATTTTTTTTTTCTCCCAAACCATATCTCCTTTCTTCTACCTTCTTTGATGTGGCCTCTTCTCTACATTTAGCTCTAGAATTTGTTCTGCCAGCCTTCTGAGGGTATTTAGGATGATTTGATTGTTACCTAGTTATATTCATGGGATCAGGTGAACTTAGGGTTCTCCCACTCTGCCATTATCTTCCAAGCTTTCTAGCATCATTCTTAGGGGCCCTAGGATTTTCAAAATAGTAAATGAGCATTGGCTTAACTCAAAGTCACCATCTGCGTTAGCCCCTAACAAGAGAATCAGCTTTTGTTTGAAGCTTTTGACTTCTCTCTAGCTATGAAAGCTTAGGCACCATCTTCTCCCAATAAAAGATTGTTTTGTCTACATTGCAAATCTGTCATTTAGTAGGTACTCTCATTAATTATCTTAGCTGGATCTGAGTAAGTTGCCACAGTTTCTGTATTAGCACATGCTGCTTCACCCTTTGTTTCCATGCCATGGAGATGGCTGCTTTTCCTTAAACCTTGTGAACCGAACTCCAGACTTTTCTTTTTTGCAGTTTCCTCATCTCTCTCAGCATTCGTAGAATTGAAGATTTAGGGCTTTGCTCAGAATTATGCTTTGGTTTAAGTAAAAAATGTGGCTGGTTTGATTTATCCAGACCAGTAAATTTTCTCTGTATTAGCAATAAGACTATTTGCTTTCTTAATCATTTGTGTATTCACTGGAGTATTACTTTTAATTCCCTTCAAGAACTTTTCCTTTGCATTAAGAACTTGGATAACTGATGCAAGAGATCTAGCCTTCAGCCTCTCTCGGTTTTTGATGTACCTTCCTCACTAACCGTAATCATTTCGTTTTAAATTTCAAGTGAGAGACAAGAGACTCTTCCTGTAGATTGAGCATTGAGAGGCCAATATAAAGTTATTAACTGGCTTAATTTCAGTATTGTTGTGTCTCAGGGAGTAGGAAGGCCCAAAGAGAGGGAAAGAGATAGAGGCTAGTTGGTGGGGCAGTCAGAGCATACACAACAGTTTTGTTAAGTTTGCTGCCATATATGAACATGGTTTATGGTACCCCCAAACAATTGCAATAGAAACATCAAAGATCAGTGATCACCGATAGCCATAACAAGTATAATAATAATAATGAAAAAGCTTAAAATATACTGAGAAGTACCAAAATATGACACAGAGACCTAAGGTGAACAGATGCTATTGGAAAAATGGCATTGATAGATTTTTTGTATACAGGGTTGCCACAAACCAGTTTGTAAAAAATGCAGTCTTTGAAGTGCAATAAAGTGAAACACAATAAAATAAAATATGCCCTTACCTAGTAATTTTGTATTATGAATTAATAATTTCTGTGTGAGTCTCCTGGAAAGGTGGTTTCCTCAAGTTCAGTTACACACATCTAAATGTTTCTTATCACATATAAACAGTAAATAAATATGTGTAACTTTATGAGTATCTGAATTAAATCACCTCATTTGTTCCCCTGTTATTCTGTTCTTGCCAACTATATCTGGTATAGTAACTTATCCAAGTAAAAGTTTACATATAGCCATTTTTTTTCATTAAACATATAATAAAAACCCTTTTATAGTGTTAAAATAGAGAGTAACTGGGAGGGACTACTATTTATTATGCAGTTACTTTATTTCTCTCTCAATGACTAGATTTAAAGGAATGCAAGGAGTGGCACTTGAGTTAGCTCCAGTAGGTGCCCATTAACTAGATCCTTAGTTCAGAGTCTGATTTGAGCTATCTATTGTAAAGTACAAAATTAGTTTCAGATCGTATGTTAATAGTAATCCTGAAATTGAAGTATCTGATGTGTACAGGCATTTTCCTTATAACTTTACATGTACTGGATCCTTACCACTACTTTATGAGGTATGTACTCCAATACCCCAATTTTAATAGATGAAGAAACTGTAAGTCAGAGGGATTACGTAACTTACTAAAGTCATAAATTAGTAAGTGGGTAAAACAAGTTTTGAGCCAAGCAGTTTGACTCTAGAACTTGTACTCTTAACAATAACAATATGAAAAGAAATGTCATGCTTCTACTCAATTTACTTTTGTTATTTTTGTTGTTAATATTTTTGGAATACCTAATTATATTCATGGAATATATAGCATTCATAGAATTACACAGTGTGATTTTATACTTGTTTGCTTGCAATTATACAAATTTACCTTGGAGTCTGAATAAAGGTTAAAAATTATGTTAAGTTTTATTTTACAAACTACATATATCTAGAGCATTTATTTTATTTCATAAGTATAATTTAAGCTCTTACTCTCTGATAATAAATAAATGTTGTACTTATTAAAATTTTAACAGGGATACTGAAAATTCACCAGGAACAGTACATAGTAATGAAGTTGTACAGCAGAAAATTGAAGGTGATAATATTTTATACATGTTTAGCATTTATAGAGTTTTCTATATTACATTAACATTTTGCAACTTACAGTTTAAAAATTTAGCCATACAATTATACAGTAGCAAGTTAAAAAAGATACTCAATTGTGAGTTTGATATTTTCAATAAGAGTTCTTATGTTTCGGATTCCAGAAGTTGTACAAAACTAAACCTTGGTTGTTAGCGACCATAAAATACATGAATTAGTAAGGACACAAGCATATTATGCATCACTTTAATATATAGTGTAATACATGATAAAAGTTATATGCGATTTGCAGCAAGTCCACAGATAGCCAATTTGTTCAAACCAAGGAAGTTGGGTTTGCTTTCAGGAGCTTAAAGTACTCATGAAAGAAATTGAGGAAGACACAAAGAAATGGAAAAATGTTCCATGCTCCTGGATTGGAAGAATAAATATTGTGAAAATGTCTATGCTACCTAAAGCAATCTACACATTTAATGCAATTCCTATCAAAGTACCATCCATCTTTTTCAAAGAAATGGAACAAATAATTCTAAAATTTATATGGAACCAGAAAAGACCTCGAATAGCCAAAGGGATATTGAAAAAGAAAGCCAACGTTGGTGGCATCACAATTCCGGACTTCAAGCTCTATTACAAAGCTGTCATCATCAAGACAGCATGGTACTGGCACAAAAACAGACACATAGATCAATGGAACAGAATAGAGAGCCCAGAAATAGACCCTCAAATCTATGGTCAACTCATCTTCGACAAAGCAGGAAAGAATGTCCAATGGAAAAAAGACAGCCTCTTCAATAAATGGTGCTGGGAAAATTGGACAGCCACATGCAGAAAAATGAAATTGGACCATTTCCTTACACCACACACAAAAATAGACTCAAAATGGATGAAGGACCTCAATGTACGAAAGGAATCCATCAAAATCCTTGAGAACACGGGCAGCAACCTCTTCGACCTCTGCCGCAGCAACATCTTCCTAGGAACAACGCAAAAGGCAAGGGAAGCAAGGGAAAAAATGAACTACTGGGATTTCATCAAGATCAAAAGCTTTTGCACAGCAAAGGAAACAGTTAACAAAATCAAAAGACAACTGACAGAATGGGAGAAGATATTTGCAAACGACATATCAGATAAAGGACTAGTGTCCAGAATCTATAAAGAACTTAGCAAACTCAACACCCAAAGAACAAATAATCCAATCAAGAAATGGGCAGAAGACATGAACAGACATTTCTGCAAAGAAGACATCCAGATGGCCAACAGACACATGAAAAAGTGCTCCATATCACTCGGCATCAGGGAAATACAAATCAAAACCACAATGCGATATCACCTCACACCAGTCAGAATGGCTAAAATCAACAAGTCAGGAAATGACAGATGCTGGCGAGGATGCGGAGAAAGGGGAACCCTCCTACACTGTTGGTGGGAATGCAAGCTGGTGCAGCCACTCTGGAAAACAGCATGGAGGTTCCTCAAAATGTTGAAAATAGAACTGCCCTATGACCCAGCAATTGCACTATTGGGTATTTACCCTAAAGATACAAATGTAGTGATCCAAAGGGACACATGCACCCGAATGTTTATAGCAGCAATGTCCACAATAGCCAAACTATGGAAAGAACCTAGATGTCCATCAACAGATGAATGGATCAAGAAGATGTGGTATATATACACAATGGAATACTATGCAGCCATCAAAAGAAATGAAATCTTGCCATTTGCAACGACGTGGATGGAACTAGAGCGTATCATGCTTAGCGAAATAAGTCAAGCAGAGAAAGACAACTATCATATGATCTCCCTGATATGAGGAAGTGGTGATGCAACATGGAGGCTTAAGTGGGTAGAAGAAGAATAAATGAAACAAGATGGGATTGGGAGGGAGACAAACCATAAGTGACTCTTAATCTCACAAAACAAACTGAGGGTTGCCGGGGGGAGGGGGTTTGGGAGAAGGGGGTGGGATTATGGACATTGGGGAGGGTATGTGATCTGGTGAGTGCTGTGAAGTGTGTAAACCTGGTGATTCACAGACCTGTACCCCTGGGGATAAAAATATATGTTTATAAAAAATAAAAAATTAAAAAAAAAAAAAAAAAAAAAAAACCAAGGAAGTTGGAAGATTTTAAGCAACCTTAAAGGATGACTAGAATTTAGTCAAGTGCAGAAGGGAGATATCTGCTATTTTACAAAGAGGATGTAGCATGAACAAACAGAATAAATAGGGAGTTATAAATAGTATGGTATTAGAATGTGAAGCAATAAGTAGGGATAAGGTAAGAGAGAGCCAGTCAGAGGTGTGCTAAGGATTTTTTAAAAAAATATATATAATAGGGAACCACTGAAGACTTTTTTGTAGGAAAGTGGGAATTGTTGGATTCAATTGTATGCAGATTATTCTGGCCATTTGTAGAAGTTACATTTGGGGACTAGGAATAGGAAAGGGAAGTTATTGCTTTGTTTTATGTGTATGATTGCTTATATTAGAACACCAATAAACAAGAAGAAAATGGGCAGATTTGAGAAAATTTACTGGTAAAATGGGCAAAACTTGATTGGATATGAAAAGAAGGGAGATTAAATCATGTTAACATTAACTAAATAAAAGAATTAAAGAGGAATAAAAGAGGAAAAGCAAGTGTTGAGAAAATGATGAGTTCATATCACTTAGTTATATACATTCATTCATATATTTCTATTTGTTGCCTGACTGGGAGGATTTCCAGTGTTGGCAGTTCTATTGTTTCTTTTTAATGAGGTATTTAAAAAAAAAACTCTGAAATTTAAACTCAGTACATATCATTGATATTTGAAACACATGACAAACTTACTATTATTTCAGAATTCATAAAAACTCACTCAACTGAAGAATTTAGAGATGTTTCTGCAACTGATCCACGTAAGTTTCTACTTGTTTAAGCATTATTGTGTTAATAACTTATGTTCAGTGCATTAATTTCTATAATTTAATGTCATTATTATGGTAATAACATAGATTGCCTGGAGTTAGAGCCATACAGTTGAGCTATCAAGCAAGTATTGAAATTCCTAGTTAAGGCTAAATGCTACAAAAAATAGACTCATTTTTGAGGAATACATTGCTATCACTTGGATTGAATAATTTTTAATTTTGATTGGAGTATGCTACTGAAATGTTTCAAGAGTGCTAGACCTTTGAGGTGAACAGTGATAAATTTGCATATTTTGTTTCTACGAATTATAGATCATCTCATATGCACTAAATCCTTGACAATAGCTGAGTACCTGTCAGTTTAGCTGCTAGAACTAGTATGTTAAACTTATGACTACTTAGCAGCAGAAAGGAGAAATTACCTTGTTTGTCTTAGTACTGGAAAGAATTTTGAAGCAATCATGTAATGTATGCTATAGAATACAATTTAGAAGTGGAAAATAAGATTTGGTTGGAAAAGATTGATGGGAATCCTGTCCTCCTTCATCTTCTGCTTTTCAACTAATGTTGCCATATTTAGGCCAAGGGCAACTTGATGCTACAGTGCTCCCAAGTTCTGTAGACACCTTTGATCCAAGAGAGTCCTGAATGACTAGATAGATAGGAAGATATCTAGAGCTTTGGAGTGGATGGTGAAAGCTTCTTTCTACCTCAAGGAAAACCCTCTGCGCATCTATGGAGCTCTCTATCTGTGCAGCTGTCTTCTCTCTAATACTGTGCCCTGTGAATTCTAGCTGCTTTGGGCTTCCAAAACTCTAAACCTTTTCTCTGAACTCTAGGAGAACAATAGACTCTGTTTGGGTCCCCTTTCCTAATGCTGTGGCCTGGAAGTAAGATGGTGTTATCAAAGGGCGCTGTTACTTCGTTTGTCTTCTTTCAGAGATTACTGCCTTGCACTTACTGTTTTCCAGTGTCTGAATATTTCCTTTTCCCATATTTTTGTCCAGATTTTAATTTGTTTAAGATGAAAGGATAATTCTATTCCCTGATGCTCTATCATGGACAAAACCAGGAGTCTTTACGTCCACATATGGGCTGATGGATTATATCCTTCAGCCAAATCAAAAGAATATAATAGTAGAAATGTTAGTGATGATTTAAAAATATTCTGTCTATTGCTTTCTGTTTCTTTCATTCATTCATTTAATTGAGGTGTAATTGACATACAATACTACATTAATTTCAAGTGTATGGTATTTGTATATATTGCAAAATGATCATCACAATAAGTCTAGTTAACATCTATTACCACACCCTGCAAGAATTTTTTTCATGTGATGAGAGCTTTGAAGGTCTACTCTCTTAGCAACTTTCAGACAGGCAATATAGCATTATTAACTATAGATACCATTCTGTACATTCTATTCCATGACTTATTTATATTTTATAACTGGGAATTTGTATCTTTTGATCTCCTTCACCTGTTTTGCCTACCCCACTTCCACCCCCTATGTCTGGGAGCCACCAGTATGTTCTCTGTATCCATGAGTTATCTTTTTCCATGGTAGCTGCCTCAGTCTCAGGGCTCCTTTGGTATATATTTACTGTCTCAGTATTGCTCAGTTTTACTTGTATACACTTCTTTTCTGTTAAAAGTACCCCTTTTCATCTTATCCAGACAAATTTTATTCTCATCTCTTCCCATTCTCTAAATTCTATTTGATACCATAGCCTAATCAACAAGACAAAAGCTCCTTTATATTCCACTCTGTTTTTATACCACTATTTAATTTTGATGATGTTTCATTTTATAATTAATAGAATTAACTTTTAAAAAAGACTTATTTATTTATTAGAGAGAGAATGTGTGAGTGTATGAGCAAGGGGAGTGACAGACAGAGGGAGAAGCAGGCTCCCCACTGAGCAAGGAGCCTTATGTGGGACTCAATCCTGGGACCTTGGGATCATGACCTGAGCTGAAGGCAGATGCTTAACCAACTGAGCCACCCATGGAATTAATTTTTTTTACAGCAGTTTTAGAACTATAGAAAAATTGAGCAGAAAACACAGAGTTCCCATATATCCATTCTCTGCCTTTTCCTCCTTACACAAAATTTTATTAACATTTTGCATTAATGTGCTACCTACATTAAAATCAATGAACAAATATTGATATATTATTACCTAAACTCTGTAGTTTACATAGGGTTCAGTCTTTGTGCTATAGAGTTCTATAGGTTTTGACAAATATATAATGTCATATATACACCATTATAGTATCATACGGCAGAGTTTCACTGTTTTGAATCCCATGTTCTACCTATTCATTTGTCCATCCGTCCATCTGAGCCCTTGGCAATCATTGATATTTTGGGTATCTCTGTAATATTCAAGAATGTTATCTATTTGGATTCATATAGTCTTTCTTTTACTTAGCAGTATGCATTTAACTTTCCTGTTTAATGATTTTTATGGTTTTATAGCTAATTTCTTTTTATTAATAAATAGTAATCCATTGTGTGGATGTATCAGTTTTTAAAATCTAATTTATCTATTAAAAGACATCTTGGTGGCTTCTGATTTTCTGCAATTACAGAAAAGCTGCTGCTAACTTAGGTTTTTAGTATGGATATGTTTTTCAACTGATCTGGTTATATACCAGGGAATGCAATTTCTGGATCATATAGTAAATATATGTTTAGTTTTGTAAGAAACTGTCAAACTGTTTTGCAAAGGGGATGCATCATTTCATATTCCTGCCAACAATGAGAATGAGAATTCTTCTTGTTCTGTATCTTTGTCAACATTTGGTGTTGTCAGAATTTTGAATTTTAGCCATTCTAAAAGTTATTTACTGATATCTCATTGTTTTAATTTGTAATATCTGATGTTGAGAATTTTTTCGTATTTTTTTGCCATCTTTGGTGAGGTATGTGTTCAGATATTTTACTCATTTTAAATTGGGTTACTTGCTTTCTTATTGAGTTTTCTTTCCTTCTTTTTAAAGATTTTATTTATTTGACAGAGAGAGATCACAAGTAGGCAGAGAGGCAGGCAGAGAAAGAGGAGAAAGCAGGCTCCCTGCGGAGGAGACAGCCCGATGTGGGGCTTGATCCCAGGACCTTGGGATCACGACCTGAGCTGAAGGCAGAGGCTTTAACCCACTGAGCACCCAGGCGCCCTGCTTTCTTATTGAGTTTTGGGTGTTCTTTGTATATTGTGGACATAAGCACTTTGTTAGATAACTGCAAAGATTTTCTCTCAGTCTATGTATTCTCTTTTCATTCTCTTAATGGTACCTTTTGTAGAATGGAAGTTTTTAATTTTAATGAAATTGAAATTACTAGTTTTTTCTTTCATGGATTGTGTTTTGTTGTATCCAGAAGTCATCTTAAAACCTAATGTAATCTAGATTTTCTCCTATATTATCTTCTAGAAGTTTTATATTTTTTCATTTTACATTTAAATCTGTGATCCATTTTGAGTTAATTTAAACCCATCTCCACATCCATCTCTCCTCTGGGAACAATCAGTTTGTTCTGTATAGTTAAGAGTCTGTTTCTTTGTTTTCTCTCTTTTTCTCCCCCCATGATTGTTTTGTTTTGTTTATTGAAATCATATTTCCCTAACAGGCTTATTTTGCTTAGCATAATAGTCTCTAGCTCCATTCATGTCATTGTAAATGGCAAGATTTTATTCTTTTTCATGGCTGAGAAATATTCCATTGTGTATATTTCTCTCTATCATCTGCCTGTCATCATCAATCATTATCTATTATCTATCTATCTATCATCTCTCTACCATCTATCATCTGTCATCTATCATCATCATCAACTATCTGTTATCTATCATCTATCTATCTGTCTATCTATCATCTAGATCATCTATCTACTGCATCTTTTTTTTTTTTTAAAGATTTTATTTATTTGTCAGAGAGAGAGAGAGCAAGAGCGAGCACAGGCAGAGTGGCAGGCAGATCAGAGGGGAGAAGCAGGGTCCCTGCGGAGCAAGGAGCCCGATGTGGGACTTGATCCCAGGACGCTGGGATCATGACCTGAGCCGAAGGCAGCTGCTTAACCAACTGAGTCACCCAGGCGTCCCTCTACTGCATCTTCTTTATCCGTTCATCAGTCAAGGAACATTTGGACTCTTGGTAATCAAGGTGCATGTATCCCTTTGGATTAGTATTTTTGTATTCTTTGGGTAAATACATAGTAGTGCTGTTGTTGGATCATAAGGTAGTTTTATTTTTAACTTTTTGAGGAACCTCCGTACTTCTTTCTAGAGTGGCTGTACCAGTTTGCATTCCCACCAACAGTGCAAGAGGGTTCCTCTTTCTCTGTATCCTTACTAACACCTGTTGTTTCCCGTGTTGTTAATTTTAGTTGTTCTGACAGGTGGGAGGTGATATCTCATTGTAGTTTTCATTTGCATTTCTCTGATGATGAGTGGTGTTGAGCATGTTTTTATGTTTCTTTGGAAAAATTCCTATTCATGTTTTTTGCCCATTTGTTAACTGACTTATTTGTCTTTTTGGGTATTGAATCTTATAAGTTCTTTATATATTTTGGACACTAACCCTTTATCTGATATGTAATTTACAAATATCCTCTCCGATTCCAAAGGTTAGCTTTTAGTTTTATTATTTCCTTCACTGTGCAGAAGTTTTTATTTTGATGAAGACCCAATAGTTTACTTTTGCTTTTGTTTCCCTTCCCTCAGTACACATATCTAGTTAAGAAGTTGCTACAGCTGATGTCATAGAGGTTACTCCCTGTGTTCTTGTCTAGGATTGTAATGGTTTCCTGTCTCACACTTAGAATTGGGAGAACAATTATTGTTAAAAATGTCTATATTATCTAAAGCATTCTATACATTTAATGCAATTCCTATCAAAATACAAATAGCATTTTTCAGAGCTAGAACAAACAATCCTAAATTTGTATGGAACCACAAAAGACCCCAAATAGCCAAAGCTACCTTGAAAAAGAAAAGAAAAGCTGGGAGACTTCATAATTCCTGACTTGAAATTATATTACAAAGCAGGAGTGATCAAGACAGTATGGTACTGGTACAAGAATAGACATATAAATCAATGGAACAGAATAGAAAACTCAGAAATGAACCTACAACTGTGTAGTCAATTAATCTTCAACAAAGCAGGAAAAAATATCCAGTGGGAAAAATACAGTCTTCCCAGCAAATGTGTTGGGAAAACTGGCCAGCCACAAGCGGAAGAATGAAACTGGACTACTTCGTTACATTATACACAAAAATAAATGCAAACATTTAGTTTCTTAACTAGATGATGTTTTCATTACAATAGTTTATATCACCATTTTTAAGTCTTTATTGTTTTTGCAATGTTTTATAGTTTTCAGATAAAAGTTCTTGTACGGTTTTTTTTTTTTTTGTGGGAAGCTCATCTTTTTGCACACTAGTGAAAATAAAATTAGAAAATAATTTTTTCTAAGATGGAAGGCTTATTATAAAGCTACAGTAGTTAAGACAGGATAAAAATAGACAAAGAGGTCAACTGAACAGCATTAAAGCCCCAAATCAGACCTATGCATTTAGGTACATGATATATGATAGAGATGGCATCACAGATAAGTTGAGAAAACATGGAATTCTCAATAAGTGGTACTGTGATAATTGATACTTAAATGGAAAAAATAGAACTGGAGCACTGCCTCCTGATATTCAAAATTTAACTTCATGTCATTAAACACCTACATATGAAAGGCAAAAGTAGAAGTATTTTCTTGGCTGATTTAAGAGAATATCCTCATTACTATGTGGTAAGAAAATGATTTTTAAAACCAGACATCAATGTACCGATCATAAGGGGGTAAGTTTGATAATGTTGACTATGTTAAAATTAAAAATTTCTATTTGTCAATATACACTATCAGGAAAATCTGAAATAGAGTGGAAAAAGAGATTTTGAATACTGAAAACTGTCAAATTATTAGTATACAGAAAATACAAAGAACTACTTTAAATCCAGAAAAAAGGACAATTATTTCAAGAAAAACAGGCAAAAGTAAGAGAAATTTAACCAAGCAAGGAATCCAAGTAGCTAGTAAGACTGAATAATCAAGAAATTGCAAATTAACCACAATGGAACAATGTTTCATACCTCTCAGACTCTCAGTCAAAAATTTTAAGAAGTGTGACAATAGTAAGTGTTAACAACAGTATATACTAACAGGAACTTCTCATATATACACCAAGGGAGGGCACAATCACTTTTTAAAAATAAATTATTTATTTTTGAAGTGGGGGTTAGGGGGGAGAGAGAGAGAGTGCTGAGAGGAGACCCTGATGTGGGACTCAGTCTCAGGAGCCTGAGATCATGACCTGAGCCGAAGGCAGATGCTTAATTAACTGAGCCACCCAGTCAATCACTTTGAAAAATAGCTTTTCTTTATTTAAGTTATGAATGTGCATGTCCTTAAACTCCTTTTTCTCAGCTTTGTTGATATATAATTGGCATATGTAAGTTTAAGGTGGTCAAAATTATTTGATCTGTATATGTTGCAAAATGCCTACTACAATAAGGGAAGTTTATTCATCTTGTATCTCAAGTAATTACCATTTTGTTATTGGTGTTGTTATGGTGAGGACATTAAAGCTCTACTCTTAGAGGAGCTTTCAAGTATACAATATAGTACTACTCATCATAGTCACCATGTTGTACATTTGATTCCAAGAACTTATTCATATTATAATTGAAAACGTGTACCCTTTGACCAACATCTCCCCATTTCCCCCGTGCCACAGCTCTGGGAAACCCTCATTCTACTCTCTGTTTCTTTTTCAATATTGTTAGATTCCACATGTGACATCACATAGAATTTGTTTTTCTCTTTCTGACTTATTTCACTTAGCACTATGTCATCTGTGTTGTCACAAATAGGAGGATTTCTTTTCTATGGCTGAATAATACTCCATTGTGTATGTATGAATATGTATATGTATATACATATACATTTATATATGTGTATGTGTGTATCAATCATATTTTCATCATTTTTTAGATTGTTTCTATGTCTTGGCTGTTGTATTGCAAATAATGTTGCAGTGGATGTGGGAGAGTAGCTATCTCCTTGAGACAGTGACTTCATTTTCTTTGGATATATACCCAGAAGTGGGATTGCTGGATCATACAGTAGTCCTATTTTTAATTTTTTGAGGAAACTCCATACTGTTTTCCACAGTGGCAGTGCCACTTTACATTCCCAGCAATAGTGCAATAGTGTAATTCCCAGCAATAGTTTCTTTTTCTCCACACCTCATCAATAAATGTTACCTCTTGTCTTTTAGAGAATAGCCATTCTAACAGGTATGAGATGGTATCTTATAGTTGTTTTGATTTACATTTCCCTGATAGTTATTGTTGTTGAGCACATTTTCATGTATCTGTTGGTTGTTTGTATGCCTTCTTCGGAAAAATGTCTATTCAGGTCCTCTGTCCATTTTTAATTGGTTTTAAAAAATATATACTTGGATATTAATTTATCAGATACATGGTTTGCAAGTATTTTCCTCATTCCATAGCATGCCTTTTTATTGTGTTGATGTCATTTGTTTTGCGGAAACTTTTTAGTTTGATGTAGTCCCACTTTTTTTTGTTGTTGTTTATTTCATTGTGTTTTCCTTGTGTTCTTCAGTGCCAAAACTTCTGTTTTTAAATGATTTCTCTTTGTTTACCTTCTCATTTTCTCTTGTATTATTTCCCTATGTCATGAAATTGTTTATCTGTGTTTTCTTATAAGTCTCTGAGCATCTTCAGAAGAATTATATTGAATTCTTTGTTGGGCAAGTCCTGTATTTTTATTTCTTTGGAGCCAGTTACTGTAGATTTGTTGTATTCCTTTAGTGGGGTCATGTTTCCCTGATTCTCTGTGATCTCTGTATCATCACATAGTTGTCTGCACATTTAAGAAGCAGTTGTCTCTTTTAGGCTTTATAGACTGATTTCAGTAAGGAAAGATCTTCAGCTGCAGGTGGGGGAATGATGGAGTATGTAATGGCCCTATGCTCTGGTGTCAAGTATGGGGGGCATGTGGCAGAACTAGTCTGGAGGTATTTTGAGTTGTTGGCTCAGGCTGTTGCAATCCACAACATCAACAACTGCATGTTCCTTGGCAAACATTATAGATGTCTACAGAGATGTCAGAGGCTGTTGTGATCTTCAGCATTGTTTCCAGATCTAACCACAAGGGACTAGGGCAGACAGTGGTATGGCCAGTGCTGGTGCATGCACTCTTGGCTGAAGGCCAGCAGCAGGTGTGTGTGTGTGTGTGTGTGTGTGTGTGTGTGTGTGGCAGTGGCTAACTGCAAACACATACGTAGTGGTGGGGCCCAGGGAAGACAGCAAGGGCTGAGGACAATTGTGGGCACACAGACAGCGTGGGGAACTTGGCTGTCTGTGTGCGCTGTTGTGGCTTCTGGGTTTTGCTACAGGCACACAGCTGTGGAAGCTGATAATGGGCTGGGGCTGTGCAGGTGTACAGTTGGAGGGGCTAGCTACAAGTGAGCACAGTGGTGCCGGACAATGACAGAAGACAGGGGCCTGCTCTGGGCCTGGAAACAGCTGTGGGGATCTGACTCCTGGAAGCACTCTTCTGTGACAGACCAGTCTCCCTCTGGGCATGCACATGGCAGTAGAAGCTAGTGATGGGTTGAGATGGAAGCATGCAGGTGTACAACTGGAGGGGTTAGCCCTGAGTGAGGCCATGGCAGTGAGTGTTAGCTATGGGGATATAGGCTGGTGTTTGCACTTGCACAACCAGAGTCTTGGGCTGGCTGCTGGTGTGGTTCTTGGCCTCTAGTGGTGGTATTGTGTGTGTGTGTGTGTGTATGTGTGTGCACACATGCACGTGTGTGGTGGGGATTGGTAAGGGACTCAGGCAACTGGCATCAGCCAGTGCAGATACCTGTGGGACAAAACCCAGTGAAATTTACAGAGTTCTCAGTGGCTGTCCTGGCCATTGGTTTCTTCAGTGATGGAAGCTGCCGAGGTCTTCTGTGGAGCAGGTCACAGGAAACCATAGAGACTCAGACTCTGTGGCTGATAATTGGTAGCACCTGTGTTTCTTTCTTGTTTCTAGCTATATTTATAGGTGTCAGCTTTACCTATCTATCTCTACCTACTTATATGTGTCATATTTACCTATATGTGCCTGCTTCCCCCCCACCACGCCTGCCTCTCTGCCTACTTGTTATCTCTCTCTGTCAAATAAATAAATCATTAAAAATAAATAAATAAATAAAATTGTGGCAGAAATAACAGTGGATGTTCTTTGTAATCCTTTACCAAATCCAAGGCATAATTTTAAATCATGCCCTATGGTATGTTCAAATTAATCCTAAAATGATATGGTGTAATATTTTATTTACTTATTTATTTATAGACTAATTATTTGAGAAAGAGTGTGATCTTGGGGAGAGAGGGAGAAACAGACTTCCCTCTGAGTGGGGGCCCTGATGCAGGGCTCCATCCCAGGATCCCAAGATCATGATCTGAGCTGAAGGCAGACACTTAACTAAGCCGCCCAGGAGCCTCATATTTTATGCATTTTAAATATTCTCTCTTGCCTATAAAAAGTTCTTAATTTGATTTTTCTAAAGCTGACTTTTAATATACATTTGAATGTTTAAAGAGTATTGACCCTCCTAAAGCAAAGCCTCTGGTTTACTTGGTTTCTTTATATACTTATTTTATTTTTAAAAAGATTTTATCAATTTGAGAGAGGGAAGGAGAGCATGAATGAGGGGAGAGGGAAGAGGGAGAGAGAGAAAATCTCAAGCAGACTCCCTTCTGCCCAGGGAGCTCAACTCAGGGCTTGATCTCATGACCCATGAGATGATGTATACTTGTCTTATTTGGTTCCTTTGATATATGTTGCACATTTGTACTTTTCCTGTCTTTACTTATGATTTTGCCTGTTTCTTTCTTTTTTTTTTAAATTTTTTATTTTTTATAAACATATATTTTTATCCCCAGGAGTACAGGTCTGTGAATCACCAGGTTTACACACTTCACAGCACTCACCAAAGCACATACCCTCCCCAATGTCCATAATCCCTCCCCTTTCTCCCAACCCCCCTCCCCCCAGCAACCCTCAGTTTGTTTTGTGGGATTAAGAGTCACTTATGGTTTGTCTCCCTCCCAATTCCATCTTGTTTCATTGATTCTTCTTCTACCCACTTAAGCCCCCATGTTGCATCACCATTTCCTCATATCAGGGAGATCATATGATAGTTGTCTTTCTCTGCTTGACTTATCTCGCTAAGCATGATACGCTCTAGTTCCATCCATGTTGTCGCAAATGGCAAGATTTCATTTCTTTTGATGGCTGCATAGTATTCCATTGTGTATATATACCACATCTTCTTTATCCATTCATCTGTCCATCAACAGATGCCTGTTTCTTTCTAATAAAGTCTCCATTCTTTAAGTCCAACTGATTGCTGTCCGCTTCCTTTTTCTTCTCAGCACCTAAAATTTGTTATATTTCTCTACACCACTATTTTGACATGTGGAATAGAAAAAAATACAGTTGATCTATAGAAACTTTTGACTGCATTCATGTTATTTAACATTACCTTTGTCCATTTCATGTTTGGTTTATCTAGCAGCAAACTTAGTGAAGTTTGTCTTCTTTTAAATACTTTCTGTGTGATAAGATTGAATAGTCTTGTGTTATTACCCTGAGAGTTTATTGATTACTATGGATTCTCATTATGTTGGTTTCTTTTCCTTTTTTTTAAATAAAGATTTTATTTATTTATTTGCCGAGAGAGAGAGTGAGAGTACAAGCAAGGGGAGAGACAGGCAGAGGGAGAAGCAGTCTCCCCCCTGAGAAAAGAGTCCATTTTGGGACTCTGAGATCATGACCTGAGTTGAACGCAGACTCTTAACGGACAGAGTCACCCAGACATCCCTATATTGATGTCCTTTTAAGTAGCATTTTAGTTAACCTTTTGGGTTATCTGATTCAGGTGGAAAACTTAATGGGATTGTTAGCATCTTCCCATAGACTTTATTGACTTAGAGGCAGCAACTTTTCTCTTAGCATCTTAGAGTCCTCTTATATGTAATGTTATGAGGAGATAACACACACTGACTTCAGTCTAGTTTTGTCACTTACTAGATGTATAGTTTTGATCAAATTATAGAATCTCTCTGAGACTCTATTTAAATTTGAAAATGGTGATAATATCTTCTTTTTGAGTTATTTTGAGGATTAAGAGAATTGTAAAGTAGCATAGTGACATAATGGGAGTTTAGTAAAATGGTAATTATTATAAGCATTTGTTCCTTGAGTACTGTCTTCTTGTTATGTTCATCTAGTTCTCACACAGATAGCAGTGAGTTATATCAGCGTAGAGGTATAACTTTAGCCATTTGTAATACCTTTAAATTTATTCATTTTTTTCATGATAGAAACTACATTTTCACTGATGAATCGATTGAATGTCATGTTGAAAATATTTGAAAAACAGTCAAATATGTTGGAGAGGTAAGCTTTTAAAATAATTCCTTTTCCTAATTATGAAAATGAGTAGACATTCATTTTAGAAAAATTAAAAGCATAAATAAGAGCACTGTTAAAAAATTTAGTGTTCTTATGTCAATTTTTATGATATGTGTATTTTAAAATTATAATCAGGCAGAATATGAAATTTTATAGCCATAATGGAAAACAGTATTTAAGTTTCTCAGAAAATTAAAAATGTTATTACTGTATGATCCACTAATTTCATTTCTGGTTAAAAACCCTGCAAAACTGAAATCAGGGTCTCAAAGATATTTATATACCCATGTTCACGGTAACCCTATTTACAGTAGCAAAGGGTGAAAGCAAACCAAGTGTCTGAAAACAGATAAATAGATAAAGAAAATATGATATATACATACAATGGAATATTATTTAGTCTTAAAAAGGAAAGAAATTCTGTCATATGGTACGATATGATGGAACCTTGAGGCTTTTATGCTAGGTAAAATAAGCCATCACAAGAAGACAGAGTTATTTTGTTATAAGATTTCACTTATATTAGGTACCTAAATAGTCACTGTGGATGACTTTCAGGTGACTAAGGTTAAATTAGTTACAAAACTTGTATGTTGAAAAAACATGTCTTGTAGATTGAAGTCACAAACTTTTATTTGGACACTTACGATTCATTTGTATTTGTTAATTGAAGCTTATTTTACCCTTGCTCCTGGATAAAAACTAGAGTAAACCATGACTTTTTTGAGCACTCTCAGATAATAATTCAATTTAACTTAGAAGCACTGTCCTAATTGGGAAATTAAAATTCCCTGTCAAATGTTACAGTTAGTATTTTAATTTTTATTCTAAGTTAAGACTTCTCTTTGTTTTTCCTTCCACCCAGTTTACCAGCTGGAACCTGCTGGGAGTTATAATTGGTTTTTCTCTTTCATTACCTCCTTTCTAACTAACTAGTTGTAGTTTCTGTTCTCCATGTGTTTGGGAAGAGAGGGAATAAGGGTAAGTTATACAGGAAAAGTTTTACTTGACTCTCACTGGCTTCCTTCTCTATAACTACAGAAGACACCAAATTTTCCAAGTATTCTACTTAAAATGCCTCTCCCTAGGCTTGAGATCAGGGCAAGCATATCCTCCTCTCCCTTAAGGGTCTGTATATGGCTCAAGGCACCCAGTAGCTCTCTGCAGAGAAATACTGTAAGTCTTCTTTCCTGATCCTTATATATTGTCCATATCAGTGAAAGGCTTTAGTGCGCTTTTTTGGTTGCGTTCTTTTTTTTAAGTGCCTCACCCATTGCTTTGGCATGTGATACTGGGAACTTAGAGCCTGCTTTGATGCCTCCTTATAAAACTTGTTACAATTACCTCCTTGAAAATTCTGTTAAAATAAAGATAGGGTGTGGCAAAAGTCTTAGTATAGTTTTAAGCCCTAATAACTTCAGAAGTAGGAGGGAGGGAAGATGGCCAAAAATTAGGGCACCAATGTTTTATCTGGTACCTTGAATTAGCTAGATAGCTATCAAATCATTTTAAACACATGTGAATTCAACATGAGATGTAAGAAAAGAATTGTTGTGATTCTACAAATAGAAAAGTGATTACTTTTTGCAAGGTAGGAGGTGTGGAGATGTGAATCTGAGGGGATATATTGGAAGATAAATCATGGGGAGAGGGAACCTCTGTCACTAGGCTACCGGAAACTGATATGGCAGTGAAGCACAAAATTGGAATTTTGAGAAGTCTGCTGAGGAATGACTGCCTGAAAGGTGGTCAGGTGGTAAAGCTGGGTGGGATCCTAGGTAGTACAGTGTGGTCTCTGGATCCGCAGCATCACAGAAGAAAGGGGGAGCTTAAATGTGGCAGAGTTCCCTAACATTGGAGCAGGGAAGCTGGCTAATGAGCTGCTCAGTGACTTCTCAACTAGGAGTTGCCATAAACTGCAAACCACAGCACAGTCAGTGACTTCTGTCAGAGCAGGGGCCCAACAAGTGACAACCACTGTGAAATCCAGCTCCTTCCCCTGAGAGAAGCAGTGGGAGTGCATGCATGATTGGGCAAATATTCCTTGAAGAGGTTCCAGTGAACAGCAGAGTGGAAGTGAGACACCTCACCCTCCTCTGGGAGGACTGGTGTGGGTGTGCACCACAGGAGTCTGGGGACTTTGGCCTACAGGAAAGGGATTGACTGCCTTTCCCTGAGGGTACACTGAAGAGTGGGGGCCAGGATCTTTCAGCTCCAGGACTGGAGATTGGGGTGTTGCCATTTTTTACTTTTTTTCCATTCTCTAAAATGGTAGAAAAAGCCTTCAGGGAACAAAACCCACATAGAACAACCCAAAGCAGCTTACACTGAGCCTGGCCCCCTGGCAAGGGGTTGTTCAGCTCTACTCAGGCAAAGACACCTGAGACTCAGTAAATCAGGCCCCTTCCACAGAAGACCAGAAGGATCCTCAGGCAAATACCAAGTTTATAGATCACTCAGAACTGAAAAATTCCTGACTAAGGGCAATAGTATATGGAATTGTAGACTTTTTTTACATGAGTCTTTAGTCTTTCAGTTTAAAATTTTCTTTTTCTTTTCCTTTTTAACTCATTTCTTATTTGATCAACTTTTTGTTTTTAAGTTTTTTTTTTAAATTTTCATTTTTACATTTACATTTTATAGATATATACTTCATTTTTGGCTTCTGTTCACTGTATCCAGTTTTATTTTTGTACGTATACAAATTTTACTTTGTTTATAATTTTGGGATTTAGTTGTCCTCTAACAAACGGATCAAAATACACCCAGGGACTCACACTCTCACCTCTTTTGTTCAACATAGTACTAGAAGTCCTAGCTTTAACATTCAGAAAAAAAAAAAAACAAAAAAACCCATTCAAATTGGCAAAGAAGTTAAACTCTCACTCTGCAGATGATATGGTTCTTTATGTGGAAAATCCAAAAGACTTCACCCCCAAATTGCTAGAACTCATACAGCAATTCAGTAACATGGCAGGATATAAAATCAATGCAGAGAGATCAGTTGCATTTCTATACATCAACAATGAGACAGAAGAAAAAGAAGGAATCTACCCCACTTACAATTGTACCAATAACCGCAAGATACCTAGGAATAAAACCTAACCAAAGAGGTAAACAATCTGTACTCTAAAAACTACAGAACACTTATGAAAGAAATTGAGGAAGGCACAAAGAGATGGAAAAACATCCATGCTCATGGATTGGAAGAACAAATCTTGTTAAAATGTCTGCGCTACATAGAGCAATCTACACATTCAATGCAATCCCTATCAAAATCGGCATTTTTCACAGAGCTGGAAAAGCAATCCTAAAATTTGTATGGAACCGAACCAAAACAAAACCCAAAACCCCAAATAGCTAGAAAAATATTGAAAAGGAAAACCAAAGTTGTGGCATCACAATTTAATTATTTAAATTAATAATTTAATTTATTAAGACTTCAGGTGCCTGGGTGGCTCAGTGGATTAAGCCTCTGCCTTTGGCTCAGGTCATGATCCTGGGGTCCTGGGATCGAGCCCCGCATCGGGATCTCTGCTCAGCAGGGAGCCTGCTTCCCTTCCTCTCTCTCTGTTTGCCTCTCTGCCTACTTGTGATCTCTCTCTGTCAAATAAATAAATAAAAATCTTAAAAAAAAAAAAAAGACTTCAAGCTATGGGTACCTGGGTGGCTCAGTCTTTAAGTGTCATGATCCCAGGGTTCTGGGGTCTAGTGCCACATCGGGCTCCCGGCTCCACGGGAAGCCTGCTCTCCCACTCCCTTTCTCACTCTGTCTTTCTCTGTCAAATAAATAAATAAAATCTTTAAAAAAAAGACTTCAAGCTGTATTACAAAGCTGTGATCAAGTCATTATGATACTGGCACAAAAACAGACACATATATCAGTGAAATGGAATAGAGAAGCAAGAAATGGACTCTCAACTCTATGGTCAACTAATCTTTGACAAAGCAGGAAAGAATATCCAGTGGAAAAGGATAGTCTCTTTAATAAATGGTGCTTGGAAAGATAGACAGCCACATGTAGAAGAAAGAAACTGGATCATTTTCTTATACCATACACAAAGATAAAGTGGATGAAAGACCTAAACGTGAGAAAGGAATCCGTAAAATCCTAGAGGAGAACACAGGCAGCAACCTCTTTGACCTTGGCTGCAGCAACTTATTGCAAGACATGTCTCCAAAGGCAAGGGAAACTAAAGCAAAACTGGAGTGTTGGAACTTAATCAAGATAAAAACTTCTGCACAGCAAAGGAAACAGCAAAACTAAAGGTTAACCTACAGAATGGGAGAAGATATTAACAAATGACATATCAGATAAAGGGCTAGTGTCCAAGATCTATAAAGAACCTATCAAACTCAACACTCATAAAACAAATAATCCAGTCAAGAAATTGTCAGAAGACATGAACAGACGTCTTCAAAGACGACATCCAAATGGCCAATAGACACATGAAAAAATGCTGCATATCACTTGGCATCAGGGAAATACAAATCAAAAACACAATGAGATACCACCTCATGCCAGTCAAAATGGCTAAAATTAACAAGACAGGAAACAACAAATATTGGTGAGTATGCAGAGAAAGGGGAACTCTCTCATGCCATTGTGAATGCAAACCGGTACAGCCACTCTGGAAAACAGTATGGAGGTGCCTCAAGAAGTTAAAAATAGGGGTACCCTATGGCCCAGAATTGCACTATTAGTTATTTACTCCAAAGATACAAATGCATTGATCCAAAGGGGTACCTGTACCCCAGTGTTTATAGCAGAAATGTCCATAATAACCAAAATGTGGAAAGAGCCAAGATGTCCATTGACAGATAAATGGATAAGGTAGATGTGGAATATTACTCAGCCATCAGAAAAGATGCATACCTAACATTTACATCAGCATGGATGGAACTGGAAGGTATAATGTTGAGAGAAATAAGTCAATCAGAGAAAGACAACATGGTTTCACTCATATGTGGAATGTAAGAAAGAGTACAGAGAATTCTAAGGGAAGAGAGGGAATACTGAATGGGAAATCATCAGAGAGATAGAAAAACCTTGAGAGTCTCTTAAGTATGCAACCAATGAATTATTAGACACTACATCTAAAACTAATGATGTACTATATGTTGCCTGCTTGAATTTAAATAAATAACTTCAGAACTGTAATGATGAAACTGTTCAAAAAGTTCAAAATTTGATTAGCTACATTTCTTTGCAGTGATTTAAAATTTTACATAATAAAAACTTTTTTCAGTTAAATTTTTTGTTTAGGTCATGATTTTCCATGTTCAGTTAGAGGGACTGCAACAAAATTTATTGTTTGAAATGCACAGAACTAAATATCTCCAATATCAAAATCAGACAAAAATATCACAAGAAAATAAAATTATAGACTAATATGTTATGAATACAAATGCCAAAATCCAGCAAAATCCAGCAAAATATTTCCAAATTGAATCTAGCAATATATAAACTGGGTTATACACAAGCAAGCGAAATTATCCAAGGAATGCAAGGTTGGTTTAAAATGCAAATATCAATTAATGTAATACACAGTACTGATTGAATGAAGGACCAAAAAAATCACATGATCAGCTTACTAGACAAAGTAAAAGCACTTGACAAAATCCTAGCATTTTATGATAAAAATACTTCACAACCTAGGAACAGAAGGGAGCTTCCTTAATCTGATAAAAGCTATCTATGAAAACTCATAGTTAACACTATGCTTAATGATGACATTCTAAGATCAGGGAGAAAACAGGACATTCTTACCACATCTATTCACCATTGTAGTACAGGTTCTAGCCAGGGCAACTAGAGAAGAAAAGGAATGAAAGGTGTTCATATTGGAAAGTTAGAAGTAAAACTATACCTCTTTTTGTAGTTGTAATGATCTTGTGTATAGAAAATCTTAAGGGATCCACTAAAATCTATATGAAGAAATAAGTGAACTCACATTTTGCAGCATACAAGTTTATAAATAAAAATCAATTATGTTTCTATGCACTAACTGTCACAGGTTAAATTGTGTCCCCCAAAGAGTTATGTTGAAGCTCTAACTCCTAGTATCTCATAATGAAGTTATTTTCAAATAGGGTCATTACAGATAAAATTAATTAAGAGGAGGTCATAGTGGGATAGGATTGGCCCTTATTCCAAAATGACTGGTATCCTTGTAATAACTGGAGAAGACAGTACCCAAAGAGGAAAGAGATTATGGAGGCAGAGGTTGGGTTTATGCTACTACAATCCAAAGAGTACCAGGGATTACTAGAAACTAGAAGAGGAAAACAGGGATTTTCCTTTAGAAGTTTCAGAGGGAGCATGATCCTAACAACTATATTTTAGATTTATGGTCACTAGAACTGTAAGAATATAAATTTTTGTTGCTTTAAGTTACCCAGATTGTGAGACTTTGTAACAGCAGTCTTAGGAAACTAATGTATGGTGATCAACATTCCACAAATGAAAGAAAACAACTCCATTTAAAATAGCATTGCAGACAACAAGAAAGAATTTAACAAAAAAAGTGTAAGACTTCTTTTGCAATGGAAACTGCAAAACATTTAAAGAACTTAAAGAAGACCTAATTAAATGGATAGACATTCAATTTTTTTAATATAATTTTTTATTTTTTATAAACATATATTTTTATCCCCAGGGGTACAGGTCTGTGAATCACCAGGTTGACATACTTCACAGCACTCACCAAAGCACATACCCTCCCCAATGTCCATAATACCACTCCCTTCTCCCAAACCCCCTCCCCCCAGCAACCCTCAGTTTGTTTTGTGAGACATTCCATTTTCATGGGCTGTTAGATTTAATAATCTTAAAATGGCAGTGCTCTGCAAATTGATCTACAGATTCAATGCAATTTATATCAAAATCTCCGCTTTCTTTTTGGTGAACTGACAAGCTGATCCTAAAATTCATGTAGAAATGCAAGGAATCCAGAATAGCCAAAGAAATCTTAAGAAGAACAAAGTTGGAGGACTCAAGTTTAATTAATTTCATTATTATTTTAATTATTGTTTACATTTAACTAATGTTAAAACTTAATACAAGGTTGTAGTAATTAAGACAATGTAGTACTGGCATAAGGTTAGACATATATACATCAGTGGGATAAAATTGAATGTCCAGAAACCCTTAAATTCATGGTTAATTGATTTTTTTAAATTAAATTAATTTATTTTCAGCATATACTGTTATGCTGAAAATTGATTTTTTTAACGATTATATTTATTTATTTGACAGAGATTCTTGTTTTTTTTTTTTTTAATTTTAGCCTAATTATAGGAGGTTGGAGGTGATATCTTACTGTGGTTTTGATTTGCGTTTCCCCAACAATTAGTATTATTGAGTATTTTTCATTTGTCTGTTTGCCATGTGTATGGTCTTTGGAAAAATGTTTATTCTCTCTTTTGCCCATTTAAAAATCAGACTTTGTTTTTTCTTGTTGTTGACTTCTGTAATTTCTTTATATATTTTGGGTATTAACTTTTTATCAGATATATCATCTGAGGAAAGAGTAGTCTTTTTAATAACTGATACTTGGATACTTGGACTGGGATATCCATATGTAAAAGAATGAAGTTGCATCCTTTCTTTATGCCATCCACTAGAACTAACTCAAAAATTACCAGAAACCTAAATTTAAGAGCTAAAACTATAAGCCTTTTAGAAGAAATGTAGGAATAAATCTTTGTGGCCTTGAGTAGGGTAACGGCGTCTTAAATAGGACACCAAAAGCACAACCAACAAAAGAAAAAATAGATAAGTTGACTTTCATAAAATTAAAAACTTTTGTACTACATATGATACATCAAGAGTGTGAAAAGGTAACTCAGATTGCAAAAACTATTCACAAATCATATTTTTGATAAGGGACTTGTGTCCAGAATATATAAACACTTATGCTTTAATAATAAGATAAATAACCCAAATTAAAAATGGGCAAATAATCTGATTATACATTTTCTGAAGCAAGATATATCAGTGGTCAATAAGCACATGAAATGATGTTTAACATCATTGTCATTAGGCACTTTCAAATCAACACTGCAGTGATGTACTACTTCACATCCCTTAGGATGGCTATAAGGAAAAAAAGACGACTGTAACAATTGTTGGCAAGGATGTGGAGGAGTTGGGACCCTCGTACATTACTGGTGGAATTGAAGTGGTCTGTCTGCTATGGAAACCAGTTTGTCAGTTCTTCAAAATGTTAAATACAAACTCAGTATATTCTATATATACTGAAACGCAGAATTCTATTCCTATGTTTATACCTGAGTGATTGAAAACATATATAAGCAAAAACTTGTACATGGATATTCATAGTAGCATTATTCATAATAGCCCCAAAATGAAAACAATTTAAGTGCCCACAAACTGGTCAAAGAATAAATAAAATATATACACCTATACAGTGGAATAGTATTTGGTAGTAAAAAGGAACACATCACTGATATATGCTACAACATGGATGAACCTTGAAAGCATTATACTAAATGTAAGAAACAAGTTTCAAAAGACCATATACTATATATTTTTATTTAAATGAAATATCCAGATAGTCAAATCTCTAGAGACAGAAAGTAGATTAGTGTCTGCCAGTGTTGAGGCAGTGCTGGGAAGAAGGAGGAGTGACTGTTAATGGGTATAGAGTTTCTTTTTGAGGTCATTAAATGTTCTAAAATTAGTGAAAATAGATGCTCAACTTGGTGAATCTATAATTTGATGGTATGTTAATTGTATCTTAAAGCTTAAAAATCTGAATTATAATAAATAAATCATTTGTCAAAAAAAATCTATAGTTTACCCACACCTTAGAACAGAGTTCAACAAACTGCAGCCCATGAGTCAAATCTAGTTAGACCCATTCATTTACTTATCATCTATGACTGTTTTTGCTGAGTTGGGGTAGTTGACTGATCATCTGACCTACAAAGTCTAAAATATTTCCTATCTGGCTCTTAATATAAAAACTTTGCCAAATCCTGCTAGTTCAATTTAGTTCAATTTTAGTGTCTGGAACAAGAAGTGGTATTTAAAAGGAGTGAAATATGCCTGTATTACTAATATATGTAGATCTTAGATGTTGTATTAAGTGAAAATAAGTTTAGGACAATGTATACATTGATGTCATTTATGTGCAAAAAGAAAACAAAACAGTCACCTGACCCGCTAACAAAAATTATGTAATTAAATAGGTATGTGTAGCATTTTATGAATACATGAAACAAGTTCTGAAAAGATACACAAAAATCTGATAATCTCTAGAGATAGGATCGGATTTTTTGGAATGGTAGTCAAACTGCACTTTAACCTTTATTATATTACCTTTTTTTTTTCAAAGAAAATATATAAGTATGTTACATAGTAAAAATATAAATGTAAAAGGATAATACATTATAGATATTTTTGGTTTGTTTTTCAGAGCTGTGAGTGATCAAAGTTTGTTAGAAGCTGTAAGTATAGCACTCTGTTTGAAAATATACTTTGCCCTTGATAATGTTAGACTCTAGAAATTATCAGGATGCATAATCTTAAAGATTCAGTACTTCTTCAGTTTATTTAAGAAATTTCTATGCATATGTGAGCTGGGAAGCTTTGTCTTTTTTTGATTTTACTAGACTTTATTATCACTCAAAACCACTTCATTTATGAAATATTGAACTTTAATACCCCATAGTCTTCTAAATTTCTATTCATTGTTACTTCTAGTTTGTTTGCCTTTTGAGCCCCAATTATCATTCATAATGCAGATTAATACCAATGGTTCATTATTTTCACAAGTTAATGAAGACTTTAATAATTAAGTGTCCCAATAATTTGTCTATATTGAAATGTATGCTTTTCATTGTTACTAAAATTATAATATTTGCTTTTAGAAATACAAACAAATGGAAAGTAACTTTCAAGTGTTATTAGAGGAGAAATTAGGGCTGGAAAGTGAACTACAGAAGTTAAAGAATACTGAGGTTAGTTCAATTTTAGTGTCTGAAAATGGTAGAATACCTAAAAAAACTTATTTTTGTAGGATAGAAGTTAAAGATATATTTAAATGTTCTATAATACATTTTTGATATTAATAGTTAACAGCTGTGCCTTAAAAAATAAAATAAAGCTATTTTCTAAATTACCATATTAGCTATTAAAACCAAAAAGATGCTATGAAAAATGGACATAAAATTTAAATATTCTGAAAGACATTTCTAGGCCAAATATTTATTTATTAAAATTTCAATAAGTTAGAGTTTTAAAATATATTTTATCTCTTTTTAAGTCCTAAAAAATTTCCAGTTAACATACAATGTGATGTTAGCTTCAGGAGTACAATTTCCTGATTCAACCCTTACATATAACACCCAGTGCTCTTCATAACAAGTAAACTCCTTAATCCCCATCACCTGCTTAACCCGTTCCCCCCACCCACCCTTACTGGTAACCCTCAATTTGTTCTGTACAGCTAAGAGTCTGTTTCTTGGTTTTCCTCATTCTTTTTTTCCCCTATTATCATTTGTTTCCTAAATTCCACATATGAGTGAAGTCGTATGATATTTGTCTTTCTCTTATTTTAAAAATATTTTATTTATTTATGTGAGAGAGTACAAGCCAAAGGCAGCAGCAGAGGGAGAGGGAGAAGCAGGCTTCCCACTCAGCGGGAAACCCAATATGGGGCTCGATCCTAGGACCCTGGGATTTTCACCTGCACTGAAGGCATATGTTTAACTGACTGAGCCACCCAGGCACCCCTTCTGACTTATATTGCTTAGCAATATTCTCTAGTTCTATCCATGTCATTGCAAATGGCAGGAATTCATTCTTTTTCATGGCCGAGTAATGCTCCTCTCTCTCTCTCTCTCTCTCTCTCTGTGTGTGTGGGGGGGTGTGTGGGTGTGTTGTGTTCACACACCACATCTTTTTTTTTTTTTTTACCCATTCAACAGTCAATGGACATTTGGACTCTTTCCATAATTCGGCTATTGGTTGATAATCTGTGTGCACGTATCCCTTAGAATTAGTATTTTTATATTCTTTGGGTAAATACTTAATAGTGCAATTGCTGGATAGTAGATAGTTCTATCTTTAACTTTTTAAGGAACCTCCATACTGTTTTCCAGAGTGGCTATACCAGTTTGCATTCCTACCAACAGTGCAAGAGGGTTCCCCTTTCTTCATCTCCTGCCAACATGTGTTGATTCCTTTGTTGTTAATTTCAACCATTCTGACACATATGAGGTGATACCTCATTGCAGTTTTGATTTGCATTTCCCTGATGATGAGTGGTGTTGATCATGTTTTTATGTGTCTTTTGGCCATCTGGATATCTTCTTTGGAAAAATACCCATTTATGTCTTCTGACCATTTGTTAACTGGGTATTGAGTTTTACACATTCTTTATATATTTTGGATACTAAACCTGTCATCAGATATGTCATTTGAAAATACCTCCTTTCATTACAAAGATTACCTCTTATTTTTGTTGATTGTTTCCTTCTCTGTGCAAAAGCTTTTTATTTTGATGTCCCAATAGTTTATTTTTGCTTTTGTGTCTCTTGCTTCAGGATACATATTTAGTAAGAAGTTGCTACAGCTGATGTCAAAGAGTTTATTGCCTGTGTTCTCCTGTAGTATTTTGATGATTTCTTGGCATTTAGGTCTTTAGACATTTAGACATTTAGGTCTTTAATCCTATTCCTTTAGTCCTTTTGTGTATGGTGTAAGAAAGTGGTCTAGTTTCGTTCTTTTTACACTGTTGTCCAGTTTTCCTAACATCATTGGTTGAAAAGACTCTTTTTTTCCATTGGATATTCTTTCCTGGTTTGTTGAAGCTTAATTGAATATGTACTTATGGGTTCATTTCTGGGTTTTCTGTTCTGTTCCATTGATCTGTGTGTCTGTTTTTGAGCCAGTACCATACTGTCTTGATGATTACAGCTTTGTAATAGAGCTTGAAGTCTGGAATTGTGATGCTTCCTGACTTACTTTGCTTTTTCAAAGTAGCTTTGGATATTCAGGGTCTCTTGTACCACACAAATTTTAGGATTGTTTGTTCTAACTCTGTGAAAAGTGCTATTGGTATTTTGATAGGAATTGCATGAAATGTGTAGAACACTTTGGGTAATATAGACATTTTAACAGTGTTCTTCCAGTCCATGAGCATGAAATGCCTTTCCATTTCTTTGTGTCATCTTCACATTCTTTCATCAGTGTTTTTTTTTTTTTTTTTTTTTTTTAAGATTTTGTTTATTTATTTGACAGAGAAAGAGAGATCACAAGTAGGCAGAGAGTCAGGAGGAAGCAGGCTCCCTACTGAGCGGAGAGCCCAATGCGGGGCTTGATCTCAGGACCCTGAGATCATGACCTGAACTGAAGGCAGCAGCCCAATCCACTGAGCCACTTAGGCACCCCTTTCATCAGTGTTTTATGGTTTTCAGAATATAGATCTTTTACTTCTTTCTTACTAGGTTTATTCCTAGGTATCTTATGGTTTTTGGTACAATAATAAGTGGGATTGATTCCTTGATTTCTCTTCCTGCTGTTTCACTACTGACATGTAGAAATGCAACAGATTTCTCTTTGTTGATTTTTGTATCCTGAAACTTTACTGAATTTGTGTATCAGTTCTAGCAATTTTTTTGCTGTAGTCTTCCGGATTTTCTATCTAGAGCGTCATGTCATCTGCCAATAGTGAAACTGTGATTTCTTCCTTGCTGATTTGATCATTTTATTTCTTTTTGTTGTCTGATTGCTGTAGCTAGGATTTCCAGTACTATGTTAAATAACAGTGGTGAGAGTGGATATCCCTATTTCCTGACTGTAGATAAAAGCTTTCATTTTTTTCCCCATTAAGAATGATATTAGCTGTGGGTTTTTCATATATGGCCTTTATGATGTTGAGGTGTGTTTCTTTTACCCCTACTTTGTTGAGGATTTTTAGAATGGATGTTGTACTTTGTCAGAAGCTGTTTCTGCATTTATTGAAAGGATCATATTGTTTATCCTTTCTTTTATTAATGTAGTGTATCACACTGATTGATTTGTGAATATTGAACCACCCTTACAGTCCAGGAATAAATCCCACTTGATTTTGGTGAGTGATTCTTTTAATGTGCTGTTGGATTTCATTTGTTAGTATTTTATTGAGAATTTTTGTATTCTTGTTCATTAGGGATATTGGCCTGTAGTTTTCTTTGTTATTGGAATCTTTATCTAGTTTTGGTACCAGGGTAATACTGGAATCATGGAATGAATTTGGAGGTTTTCCTTCCTTATTTTTGGAATAGTTTGAGAGGAATAGATATTAACTCTCTTTAAATGTTTGGTAGAATTTGCATTGAAGCCATCTGGCCCTGGACTTTTGTTTCTTGGGAAATTTTTTATTACTGATTCAATTTCTTTGTTGCTCATGGTTTGTTC
The DNA here is from genome assembly GCF_022355385.1 of Mustela nigripes. NCBI lineage: Eukaryota > Metazoa > Chordata > Mammalia > Carnivora > Mustelidae > Mustela > Mustela nigripes. The sequence goes on from NC_081562.1 coordinate 139,590,254, forward strand.
AGTTTTATATTTCTTCCAGTTTTGGTTTTGATAGTTTGTATGTTTATACATTTTTAGAAATTCATCTGTTTCTTTCAGGCTTACTGGCATATAGTTTTTCACAATATTCCCTTATAATTGTGTTTTTATATTTTGTAGTTATTATTTCTCTTCTCATTTGTCATTTTATTTATTTGGGTCCTTTCTTTTTTCTTTTTGATAAGTTTGGCTAGGAGTTTATCAATTTTATTAAATATTTCAAAGAACCAGCTACTGGTTTCAATGATCTGTTGTCTTTTTTTCTATAGCATTTGTTTCTGCTCTAATCTTTATTATTTCCCTCCTTTTGCTAGCTTTATGCTTCATTTGCTGTTCTTTTTCTAGTTCCTTTTGGTGTTTGTTTATTTGAGATTTTTCCTCCTTGAAGTGGACCTATATATTATATATATAATTCTCTCTTAGGACCACTTTGGCTGCATCCCATATGCTTTGAACCATTGTGTTTTCATTTTCATTTGTTTCCACAAATTTTTATTTTATTTTTTTCTTGATTTTCTGGTTGACCCATTCATTGTTTAGTAGCATATTGTTTAACCTCCATGTATTTGTGGTCTTTCCAAATTTTTTCTTGTTGTTGACTTCAAGTTTTATAGCAGTGTAGTTAAAAGATATGCATGGTATGATCTCAGTCTTTCTGTACTTGTGGAGGTCTGATTTGTGATCTAGTATGTGATATTATGGAGAGTGTTCCATGTATACTCAAAAAAGAATGTGTATTTTACTGCTTGGGGATGGAATGTTCTGAATATATCTGTTAAGTCCATCTGGTCTAATATGTAATTCAAAGCCATTTTTTTCCTTGTTGATTTTCTGCTTAGGTGATCTGTCCATTGATGTAAATAAGGTGTTAAGCTTCCCTATTATTATTATTGTATTATTATCAATTATTTCCTTTATGTTTGTTATTAATTGTTTTATATATTTGGGTGCTCCCACCTTGGAAGCATAAAGATTTCCAATTGTTAGATCTTCTTGTTAGATAGTCCCCTTGATTATTTCCTTTTTCATCTCTTGTTACAATCTTTGGTTTAAAATCTAATTTGTCTCATAAATATTGCTACCTCAGCTTTTTTTGACTTCCATTTGCATGGTAAATGTTTCTCCATCCCCTCACTTTCAATCTCTAGATGTCTTTAGTTCTAAAATGAGTTTCTTGCAGGCACCATATAGATGGGTCTTGTTTTTATATCCATTCTGACATACTTTGTCTTTTTATTAGAGTGTTTTGTCCATGTATATTCAGAGTAATTGTTGATAGGTATGAATTTGGTGTCATTGTATAACCTGTATAGTCAGTGTTTCTGGATATTTTTCCATTCAGAGAGTCCCCTTTAATATTTCTTGCAGGGCTGGTTTAGTGGTTATGAACTCCTTTGGTTTTTGTTTCTCTGGGAAATTCTTTTTCTTTCCTATTTTGAATGATAGCCTTACTGGATAGAATATTCTGGCTGCAGATTTTTCCTGTTTAGCACTTAGAATATATCATGCCACACTCTTTAGGCTTGCCAAGTTTCTTTTAAAAAAATCTCCTTCTCTCCCTATGTGTGTTTCCTTATAAGTTAGGGACTTTTGTCTTCCTGCTTTCTTAGGCTGCTTTTCTTTATTGCTATATTTTGCAATTTAATTTCAATATGTCTTGGTGTTGCTGGCCTGCTTTTATTGATTTTAATGGGAGTTCTTTGTGCCTCATGGATCTGGATTTGTGTTTCCTTCCTCAGATTAGGGATGTTTTTAGCCATTATTTTCTCAAATAAAATTTCTGCCTCCTTTTCTCTCTCCTCTTCTTCTGGGACTCCCATAATATGACTGTTATGTTTGGTGGAGTCACTGTTCTTATGTTCCTTAATTCTTATTTCTGTTTTTTGTTCAGTTTCATTATTTTCCATTATCTTACCCTCTGTTTCACTTATTTGTTCTTGTGCTTCTTCCAGCCTTGTGTTCATTACATCCAGTCTGTTTCTAATCTTGGTTATTGCATTTTTCATTTCTTAAATGATTTCTTTTTAACTCTTATCTCTGGGGTAAGGGCCTCCCTGAAGCCTTCCATTCTTATCTTGAGCCCAGTGAGTATCCTTGACTGTTGTTCTAAATTCTCCATCAGGCATGTTCATATATCTGTTTTACTTAGATCTCTGGCCATCACCTTATCTTGTTCTTTCTTTTGGGATGAATTCCTCCATCTTGGTATTTTGTTTAAGTGTCTGCCTTCTCTGTGTTAGAAAATCCAGTTATGTTTCCTGCTCCTGAGAGTAAGGGCTTTATGAAGAAGAGATATGATAATGCCCAGGGCCTGGCACTTCAAGGGAATGTCTCTGGTGTGTGCCACATGTGCTTCGCTGCTGTATTTTGGCTGCTCTATCCTTTAAGCTAATCATCTGAAGAGGCTGTCCTCACCTGCAATTGGCAGTGTTTGGTCCTTGGCCAGAATATGGTGAATTTTAACAAGGCTTGCTCTGGTCTGCTTGTTAAATGAGACCTGATACTACTTCCACTAGAACTGAAAGCCTCACAGACTCTCTGGTTGGGAGATGTGCTCTGGGTAGGGGTTTCTGCTGGTCTTCTGGGGGAGGGGCCCTCTCCACTGGAACTGAGGCAAACTTGATGGAAAAGGGGAGAGTGCCAGAGTGCAGGGGTGTAGTACTTGCTATAAGCAGGTTAGGCAGCTAGTGTTGCTGCTCTGCTGATTTCAGGTGGCTCTGTGTTTATGATGAGGAGTGAGGGAGAGAAATGGTACCAGTCAGCTCCTTTGACCCCAGAGCAGCATCACTGTAAGTGCTGCCTCCAGGCATTCTTCAGATTGCTGTTTCCACACCACCTGTCCCTGGGTCATTTGACTGGCTTTTCTCCAGGAGTCGGGCAATGACCTCTGGGGTCTATACCAGCCAATCCTGGTGACCTTTCACGCTCCAGTCTTTAAGCCCTATCTGTTGCAAGAGCTCATGAAAATCTGCCCCTCTTGTTTTCCCAGCCAGTGGCTTTGAGAAATGTTTTCCTTGTGCATTCCCCTGTGTGCTCCTCTCTCACTTGCCTTTCTCTGTGACCACAGCTCCTTCCTCTACGCAGCACCAAAAGCCTGTTTTGATGTAGGGAAGATGTTAGGGTTTGAGGTTGATTGGAAAGAATTCTTGAGATGTCTTTGGAGCAAAAATGGTGATTTTATTAAAGTATGGCACCAGGACCCATGGGCAGAGAGAGCTGCAGTGGGGTTGTGAGGGGTGGTGATCATATACTATGCAGTTGGGGCAGTTAAGGAAAAGGGAGATTTTAATAGAATTTTCATGTGTTAAAGAAGACACCCAGAATACCGGAAGTTTTGCCATTTGTCAAGTTAAGGTTTGTCCTTCTAGTAAGGCATTTACAGTAAGATAGTTGGGAGCTTCCTAGAGGAATGTTACATTCCTCCTATCACACATCCTTATCAATGTGGGTTTTAAAAAAATTCATTTTTATTTACATCTCTTTCTGCCTCAGCCTACCTCAACTTTATGGAGGGGAGTGTGATGTTAGGGCTTCAGGAAACTGAGTTATGGGTGTCTGGAAATTAGGCTATTGATAAGAAACTTCTTCCTTTTAAATCACTAGGACATTTGTGAACTGAGGGAGATTCCTGTCCTGCAGGACTGTGATCTCTATTAATTCACTATTTGTTTTTCCTTTCCTTAGCTTTAGGGCAGCCAGGAGTATCTGAGGAATGTCGCACATATCACATGGAGGGGGTGGGCAGTGTAGGGTGCCAGCTTCTGTTTTGTTCTCAGCTAGCCTTCTGCTCCCTTATCATGTTTCTCCCCCAAACCACGTCTTCCTACTTCATAACTTCTTTGATGTGGCTTCTTCTCTCCCATTGAGGAGTTTGTTCTGTTAACGTCATGATAATTTCTGGGGTATTTAGTATGATTTTTGTTAGGGATTGCCTGACAGAAGAACTAAATGGCATTCGACGATCTTGGAGGATAGGAAGTTTATTTGACACTGGTGGGCTCAGAGGAGAGTGATCTCCAAAGGTCTCTCAGAGCCCTGAGCAAAAGCAAGGGAGATAATTTATACACTTCTTCTTCCATATACCTGGCAATTTTGGCATGCACAGCAAGCGGAGCCAGAAGAAGAACCTGGAAGGGCCCTGGGGCAGGGACTGGCCTTCCCCTGCTGGCTTGGTCGGCTATCTTAGAACACAGATTTTCCTTATCAGTTTGATAGTTTTCTAGTTGTGTTTGTGATGAGTCTGGTGTCTTCCTACGCCTTTGCCATCTTCTCTTCCACCTCCTCAAATATACATTTTATTGTATTAGCAGTTATATAATGTATGGGTACAGATTCACTATATTAAGTAGAGGATAAAATTTGTCTGCTTTTTTCTCCTTAGCTTTTAAAAAATAGCTTATAAAAGTCAAACTATAGACAACATCAAATGACTTAGAAATAAATTTTATTTTTATTTTTATTTTATTTATTTTATTTTTTTATAAACATGTATTTTTATCCCCAGGGGTACAGGTCTGTGAATTACCAGGTTTACACACTTCACAGCACTCACCAAAGCACATACCCTCCCTAATGTCCATAACCCCACCCCCCCTTCTCCCAACCCCCCTCCCCCCAGCAACCCTCAGTTTGTTTTGTAAGATTAAGAGTCACTCA